>NC_086236.1:38412916-38675416 GCF_036321145.2 Pelmatolapia mariae | reverse complement strand
CTCACATCAGAAGCTGCCTGCATCTGGGGTCCTACTTTCCACCTCCACTCGTCTGCCATAGCAGACGTGACAGTACGAACCAGCCACTATGGACCCCGCAGGCTCCACCCGTGAGAAGGACATTCTCCGGGTACAGAATCTGGTGAGGCGAATTGCCAGTGCCTCGGACTCCAGGCGGTGGGGATTAATGCCATTGAGGCAATTCTGGTGGGCAATCCCCATCTTCACCAGCTTTCTGGATTTTCTGGACTTATCAGCGAACTGCATAAGGCTCAGGAGGTGACATGAGCACGTGAGTTCGCTGAAGTCATCCCCTCCTTGGAGTCCACACTGAAGCCTCGGCAGCCGCAGTCAGAGCGCGCCACGGAGCCACGACAGCAGCAACACACGGAGCTCGCCATGGCACAGCAGCAGCCCGCACAAGGGAGGGACATCTCCACGCCGCTCCCAAAGAATAACCCCCCCTCCACATCATCCTCCGACCGCCGTTCGCCAGCCTTCTTCTTGGCTGCGATGTGGACAGAGGATGAGGAGCCGGCCTCTATCTCTGCACCTTCTCTGGTCACCTCTACAAACTCCACACCGGGTTCCAGAGGGAAGCGACGTCGACGCCGTCGACGCCTCTCGCCACAGTCGGACCCTAGGATTTCAGAATTGCCGGCTGTGGTGAGTGAGGACTCTTTTTCTGTTTTGGCCTGCGGAACTGTTTATTCCGGGGCTGTGTTTTGTGCGGCAGAAAATAATATGAACAGCTTCTCACCTGCTCAGCAGCCTTCGGCTCGTTTAGCTGCCCAGCAGTCACCAGTGTCCCCGCTACCTGTAGCTCAGTCTCCACTAGCACCGTCTCCAGGGTCTCCTGTAGTTCAGCTTTCAGTGTCTCTAGTGTCTCCCATAGTTCAGCTTCCAGTGTCCCCAGCCTCGCTACCCGTAGCTCAGTCTCCAGTGACACCGCTAGCCGTAGCTCAGGCTCCAGTGTCACCGCTAGCCGTAGCTCAGGCTCCAGTGTCACCGCTAGCCGTAGCTCAGGCTCCAGTGTCACCGCTAGCCGTAGCTCAGGCTCCAGTGTCACCGCTAGCCGTAGCTCAGGCTCCAGTGTCACCGCTACCCGTAGCTCAGGCTCCAGTGTCACCGCTAGCTCCGTCACTCATTCTGTCACCAGTCTCACTCATTCACTCCATGCAGGGAGAAAATCTAATTTCAACCCAGGATGTTTCTCATGATTTAGCTGCTTTTGGCACAGTTACCCCTGAAGGTTAAGCAGCCCCTTGAGAACTGCACCGTGTTAGCGCTGCCAAGGCAGAACCAATGCCCTGAGCAGCTTCAATCACCTTCGTGTCTGCCAGAGGTCTCCGTGCCTGCTGGCTTTGTGATAGCCTCCGCTGGAGGGTCCAAGGGGTCCGTCCGGTCTTCGTCTCCTGTCTCCGCTGGAGGGTCCGAGGGACCGCTCCGGCCTTCGTCTGAGACAGGAGACGAATTGCTACAAAAGCAATTCTGTCGGGGATACCTACCTTGGCACTTGTGCAGGTGAAGCCGAAGGGAAGATATGCTTCACCATATTTTGGCTTAGAATGAAGTTGGTTTGGAAACATATTCAGCTATGTTTCATCTCCTGCTTTGCGTTTGTGTAGGCGCCCAGTGCTAGCAGTGTCCAAGCGTTGTTTTTTTTTCCCCTTTTCATACCGCGCCCGCCCCTGCAATGGCTCTGCACCCCCCTAGGGGGCGGGCCCTACACTTTGGGAAGGTCTGCTCTAAACAATGTACTGTACAGTTATTAAATTAAATAAAATTAACTACAGATAAGAGGCAAACCCATGTTGTAGTGCGAATCGGTTGATTAAATTATTGCAGTTACAGTGCTGATGTAAACATCTATGATTGTTGGGAGCAGTTCTGATTGTACAGTCTGACAGCTGCAGGGAGGAAGGACCTGTGGAAACGCTCCTTCATGCATCTAGGATGCAGCAGTCTGTCACTGAAGGAGCTCTGCAGTTCAGCAACATTTACATGCATGGGCTGGGAGACTCTGTCCATCAGAGATGTTATTTTGGCCAGAGTCCTTCTGTCTCCCACCACCTGCACTGGGTCCAGGGTGCATCCCAGAACAGAGCTGGCCTTCCTGATGAGTTTATCCAACCTCTTCCTCTCAGCTGTCAATAAACTGCTGCTCCAACATACAACACTGTAAAAAATGACAGATGCCACCACAGAGTCATAGAAGGTCTTTAAAAGCGCTCCCTGGACTCCAAATGACCTCAGCCGCCTCAGCAGGTAGAGTCTGCTCTGACCCTTCCTGTAAAGAGCATCAGTGTTGTGGCTCCAGTCCAGTTTATTATTCAGGTGAACACCCAGGTACCTATAAGAGTCCACTATCTCAATGTCCACTCCCTGGATGTTCACCGGTGTCAGTGTGGTGGGTCTGCGTCTCTGGAAGTCCACCACCAACTCCTTGGTTTTCCCGGCGTTGATCAGCAGGTGGTTCTGCTGACACCAGTCCGCAAAGTCCAGAGTCCACTGTCTGTACTCTGAGTCGTCCTCACCTGTGATGAGGCCGACTATGGCAGAGTCGTCAGAGAACTTCTGTAGGTGGCAGCGTGGGGAGTTGATGGAGAAGTCTGCAGTGTAGAGGGTGAAGAGGAACGGTGCCAGCACAGTTCCCTGTGGGGCCCCCGTACTGCAGACCAGCGTGTCAGAGACACAGCCCTGTGTCCTCACATACTGTGGGCGTCCTGTGAGGTAGTCCACTATCCACTGGGACATGTGGTGGTCCACTCCCGATAGCTCCAGCTTGTCCCTCAGAAGTCGTGGCTGGATGGTGTTGAAAGCACTGGAGAAATCAAAGAACATGATCCTCACAGTGCTTCCAGGCTTCTCCAGGTGAGTCAGAGCTCGGTGCAGGAGGTAGATGATGGCGTCCTCCACCCCGATGCCAGGCTGGTAAGCAAACTGCAGCGGATCCAATGAAGACCTCACCAGGGGGCGCAGATGGTTTAGAAGCAAACTCTCGAGGGTCTTCATCAGATGTGATGTCAGGGCTACCGGCCTGTAGCTGCTGAGGTCCTTGGGATGGGAGGTCTTTGGTACCGGTGCCACACAGGATGTCTTCCACAGCTGTGGTACTTTCCCCAGTGACAGGCTCAGGTTGAACAGATAACCTAGGATGCCACACAGTTCATCTGCGCAGCACCTCAGGAGCCTGGAGCTGATGCCATCTGGACCTGCAGCCTTCCGCACCTTGATCTTGCGAAGCTCGTTCCTCACTTGAAGTGCTGAGATAGAAAGAGTGGATTTTGGGGCAGGGGGGTGTATGTTGGAGTCCACAGAAGCCGGGGGTGGGTGTGATGGCTGGGAGCTGGGAGGTGTAAAGCTGAGAGGTGTGAAGTCCTGAGATGAAGTACAGGCAGGCCCTGAAGATGAGGGGGATTGCAGCAGGGGGGACAATGCTGGCCTCGTCTGGTCCAACCTCCGTGTCTTCGCCCTCGTCTGGTCCAGCCTCATCATCCCCGCCTGCAGCAGCCTCATCATCCCCGCCTGCAGCTTCACCTTCGTCCACTCCAGCCTCGCCTGCAGCTTCGCCTTCGTCCACTCCAGCCTCTGCAGCGTCAGCTTCGCCTTCGTCCACGCCTGCAGCTTCGCCTTCGTCCACGCCTGCAGCTTCGCCTTCGTCCACGCCTGCAGCTTCGCCTTTGCCTTCGTCCATGCCTGCAGCTTCGCCTTTGCCTTCAGCGTCGCCTGGTCCAGCCTCGTCTGCGCCTTCAGCCTCGTCTGGTCCTGCCTCGTCTGGTCCTGCGATTGACTCACCACTTCCTCGTCCACGCCCAGCATGGCCGACCTTACCTCGACTTCACCAGCCACTATCCAGGCCACTGGCTGGGCGTCATTACTGCCGTGGGCAGCCTCCTGAACTGTTGAGCCGCCATCCACTGGGCCGGCCCCCTGAACTGGTCGGTTTTGGACCCCTGTGCTGCTGGCCTCCCGGTCAGCTCCCTGAACTGAGTTGTGTTGAACTGTTGTGCCGCGGGCTCTGTGCCAGCCCCCTGAACTGCGTTTGGACTGTTTTCTTGGGCTCCAGTGTTTCCTGTGGACTGCTTTTGTTTTCTGTTTTCCTTGGTGTTGGCATACAATAAGTCCAATGTTTTATTGTCTCTGGTGTGGCAGGTGACGTGCTGGGTGAAGGTGGGGAGAGTGGAGGACAGGGAGATGTGATTAAAGTCCCCAGAGATCAGGAAAAGGGCCAGAGGGTGCTGTGTTTGGAGTCTGCTGGTTACAGTGTGCAGGACCTCACAGGACCTTGTTAACCTTTACTGCTGAATTCCTTTTATGCAGTAGCTCCAAAATGTGAAAGATTTTGAAGGTCTTGAATAATCAGGCCCCATCTGAACTTAATCATCGTATACTACTGTATCACCCCATTGGAGCACTTCACTCTCAGGCTATGGGCTTACTGGTGGCTCCTAGAGTACTTAAAAGTAGAAATAGAGCCTTCATCTTCCAGGCCCCTCTTCTGTGGAACCAAACAGACACCCTCTCGACTTTTAAGGCTTAAAACTTTTCTTTTTATAAAACATATACTTAGGGCAGGAGACCCTGAATCCTCCTTTAGTTATACTGCCGTATGTCTAGCTTGTATAAGCACAATCCCAGTGATTTGATGCTGCTTTTTTAGCCTCTGGCTGTCTTTCATGGTGTATCTTTGTCCTGCCTCCCTCCCTCCCTTCACCCCCAAACGGTCATGGGAGAAGGCAGCCCCTCCCAGAGCCTGCTGCCAAAGTGTGTGCTGAAATGGCGTCATCTGATTGTTGGGATTTTATGATTTTTTTTTGTATTTTGTAGGGTCTTTATCTACAACATGTTGTGATTTAGCACTATATAAATAATTCAATTGCTGCTACCATATACTGAAAACCAGCCCTGCACCATGATCCCACCTCAGACTTCAGTGTTGGTTGGTGATTTGTGCTTCCTGCAGTTTCTAAAAATAGATTGGGAGGCAGAGCCTTCAGCTATCAGACCATTCATCTACGAAACCAGCTCCCAGTTTGGAACTGGAAGACGGACACACTCTCTACTTTGAAGATTCAGCTTAAGACTTTCCTTTGTCTGAACTATCAGCTGATCAGATGATTTGGAACTGTTGTAGCAGGTTTCTTCCTGAATTTCCCACCCTCAGATCAAAAACATGGCAGGTCTGAGGTAATGAGCGCACCCAAACGCATAGCTCTTCCAAATAAAGACAGTGAGTTTATTTACAGTGAGAAATAGTGAACGCTAATGTGACACTGTGCACTGTGGCTCCCATGGAGATTTTCCCAAATATCCCACTCAGTGCTTGTGTCTGTGGCGTGAGTCCAGGAAGAGCAACTCCCAATCTGTACAGTGACAGAGTGAACTCAACGATCCGGCGTCGATTGAAGCTCAGCCACATAGTTAAATAGGAAAGCCGCCACCGAAGGTAATCAGCTTCAGCTGGCGACTGCTGATGAGCAGCAAGTGTGGCTGACTCCAGTACGGGAACATTTCCCGGTCAGATGATGCTTGGAAACCGGACTTCCGGAAACACACTTACATCCAAAGACCTATACACATAAACAGGGAAACAGAGGACCAGGAGAGGAGCCGAGACAAAGCACACGACAGGCATGCTAAACAGACACAGTGGCAGAGCAACCAGCGAGGACTGCCAGCCCAGGATGAACCCAAAACCCTGAAATATTAACAAGCCCACAAAACACATGAATCCTGGGTCACCAGACCCGGGTCCGTGACAAAACAGGCTCAAATTTCTTCTTTTTAGACACGATTATTGTGAAAATGCTTTTGGAAAGTGAAAGCTGTAGAAAAAATAATGATGGGAGGAGGACCCTTTAGAAAAGTCATTCTTTCTTTATCCATATGCTCTTCCATCCATTTAAGTTGATCAGGCTTGAATAGAACAGCCCTTCACTGTCCGTTTTTTTTAATATAAAGCTATATCTTGTCAGATTGCACTATATTGTGATCTTTATTAAAGTATTCATAAATAAAAAGAAATCTCATGAACTATATTAAATCTGAGGTCATAAAATACACCTGCCAACATCATATGTAATTGACCTAACTTTAAAATGCAGCTATGAGGGAAGGATGTCTCATTCTGTTAAATTCTGTCCCTCAACTCCTCCTCTTGTCTCCTCCTCCTAGGTGCAAGGAGAGGAAATAGGAATGTGAGGAAGGTTTTTTTCAGAAGCTTGATTACTCTTTTCTCATCCAAATATTTCACCATATTCAGGTCAATAACGGTCAGCTGGCGTGTAGCTTTTTCTACAACATGGTCCACCTTCACAAAGCCATGTCATCAGATTAGTACCTCTTAACCTTCCCGTCCACTGCTATTATAACAGGTAATTATTATCCACTGTCATTATTAATGACGGTCTTTCTGAACTCTGAGCTTTTAGTGAAGCATACTGGATTTTTGTTTGTGGCTTTTTTTTTAACTGAGCTTTTATTTTGTTCTCCAAAATCTGACAGAAATTTGCCATCCTTGAGATGACACCTTACATCAAAGGAATAAGAAGACTTTCATTCCTTGAAGTGAGAGTAGTCTACATCGAATGCTTGAATACTTGTTCTGTTGTCTATTTGCAAGATGGCGCCAGTATGTTCGGCTCGCCGTCACTCGACCTGTTTTTTGGTTTTCTGTTTGCTGTTCATTGCTTTAACTGTGGAAATTAATTCGCTCCGGACCTATGACCGAAAAACTCTTTTTATTATCCGAGACTTAGCAGTGACAGCACCTTCGTCCTTTGTTTTTGATGGGCAAACAAGCAGTGCCCCTCCACCGCTCGATGGCATTCCGCCTTATCTACGTCGCACCTGGTTCCTCCCTCCCAAGCTACACCGGAGAAAACGCTGGAGAAGACGAGGGAAGCGAAGTGGTCTCTTGGCTCGTACAAAGGCATTCCTGTCACTTTCTTGCCTGGCTGATCCTCTACTTGTACTAATGGGTTTTTGCTACTCTGCTAATGTGAGAGGCACACTCCAACCCAGAGGACCTTGGGTGCGCACTGTCTCTCCAATTCCGCCTGACGCTGCTCCTGTTTCACCGGTGGACCTGCTTCTCGGCCCGCGCCTTCTTCAGTCATCTGGTTCGCTCCTCGCCATGCCGGCGGTGGCGTTCTGCCCAGGTGAGCGACTCTCTTCCACCTCCGGCCCGTGCCTGATACCTGCTCCTCTCCTGCGTGATTCTCCTAGTATGTCGCTGGTTGCTCCTGTTCCGGGTGTTGGGTCATCGGCTCCTCTACAGCCACGGATCCGCAGATTTGGTACTGTTATTTCAAACCTCCGCCCACTCAGCCGCACATCAATCCCGATGACAGCTACTGATCTCATTTTATCTATGGCTTTGATCAACACTCGATCCCTCTCCAATAAGACGTTTCTGCTTAAGGATTTTTTTTCTTCTCATGAACTGGATTTTATGTTCCTGACTGAGACCTGGCTTCATGCTGGTGAGACTGTGGCTTTCTCTGAGCTTCTTCCGCCAGGCTGTCGTTTTTTCAACTCTCCCAGGTCTTCTGGTAAAGGTGGAGGCCTTGCCTGTGTTTTTAAATCAGTTTGACTGTCATCAGATTTCATCTTCCTCCTTTTCCACCTTTGAACTGCAGCTTTTTAAACCGAACTCATCTATTCCATTACTGTGTGCAGTGGTGTACCGTCCTCCCAAATTCAAGAAAGACTTTCTTAGTGAGTTTGGGGAATTCTTATCAGGACTTTCAGTAGATTTTGATCATTTTCTTATTGTTGGCGATCTGAATATCCATGTGTGTTGTCCATCTAAACCTCTGGTTAGAGACTTTGTATCACTGCTGGACTCTTTTAACCTGACTCAGTGTGTGTCTGGCTCCACACATGAGAAAGGTCACACACTGGACCTTGTCATGTCTCACGGCCTGAGTATCCACGTCTCTGAAATCTGTGAGAGTGCGTGTATCTCTGATCACCATCCCGTTCTGTTTTCTGCCACTGCACAATGTTCTGTTGCTGCAGTTAAAGCTCCTTCACGCCGCCACCGGATCATCAATACCCATGTACCATCCCAGTTTTCTGCTGCTTTTAACAACTCTGAGCTCTCCACGGTGGACTGGATTGACTCCCTGTGTGCAGAAGATTTAACTGCTCTTTTTAACTCAACATGCACTTCTATTCTGGACTCCATCGCTCCCCTAAAATCACTCCGTCCCAAAGCTCACGCTGAACCCTGGATTACAGACTCTGTTCGCGCTCTCAGGCACTCCTGCAGGAGTGCTGAGAGAAAGTGGAAAAAGGACAAGCTGCAAATCTCCTTCAATATCCTGAGAGACTCTCTTTTAACTTATCAGAAAGCTGCTAAAGACGCTAAGTCCACCTACATATCTAACCTGGTTAGCAGTAATGTCCATAAACCTCAGACTTTGTTTCGTGTTTTAAACTCCATTGTTGATCCTCATACGTCCACTTGCCTCACACCTTCTGCCACCCTTTGCAATGACTTTTTATGTTTCTTTGTTAATAAGATTTCCCTTCTGCAGTCTGTCATTCCACCTCCACCTTTAAATCCCTGTGTTTCTCTCCCGTGCCAATCTGCCTTTAATCAGTTTGAGCTAATTTCTCTTTCTCAGCTGCATGAAACAGTCTGTAAGGTCAAGTCCACCAACTGTTCCACTGACGCTATTCCCTCTCGTCTTCTGAAACAGGTCCTGGACTCAGTTGGACCTTTCCTTCTGGTCCTGATCAATGCCTGTCTCAGCTCTGGTTGTTTCCCAACACTTTTTAAGCATGCTGTTGTTCAACCTCTCCTCAAAAAGCCTAATCTGGATCCATCTATACTCTCTAATTATAGGCCCATCTCCAATCTGCCCTTTCTGTCCAAAGTATTGGAACGAGTGGTCTTCAGGCAGCTCCAGTCATTTTTAGACAACAACAGCCTCTATGAGAAGTTTCAGTCTGGTTTTAGAGCTCGTCATAGCACTGAAACCGCCTTACTGAGAGTTTTTAATGATTTGCTTTTAACTGTAGACTCTGGTCGTGCTGCTGTCCTAGTAACCTTAGACCTGACAGCAGCCTTCGACACTGTCGATCATAACATACTGTTATCCCGCCTAGAACACTGTGTCGGTCTGCAAGGTACTGTTTTGAAGTTTTTCCAGTCCTACCTGGATAACAGGAGTTTTTCTGTTCACCTTGGTGAACTGTCATCTCCCAGAGCTCCTTTAACTTGTGGTGTACCTCAGGGGTCCATTCTAGGCCCCCTGCTGTTTATTTTGTATTTGCTCCCTCTGGGCGATGTGCTGCGCAAACATAATGTGTCCTTCCACTTTTTTGCTGATGACATTCAGATCTACCTCCCTCTGAGGTTAGACTGTAAGGACTCTTTGCAGCCGTTATTCTCCTGTCTGTCTGACGTTAAGACTTGGATGGCTCTTAACTTTCTACATCTAAATGAAAGTAAAACTGAAGTCATTGTGTTTGGGCTTCCTAAAGACCCTAACCCTTCTTTTGATTTTATGGGACCCCTAACTTCTGAATGTACTTCCTCCATTAAGAGCCTCGGTGTTACTTTTGACAGTGCTTTTAAATTTGATAAACAAATCAGCTCCGTAGTCAAGGGATCTTTTTATCACCTATGGATTTTAGCTAAAGTCAAGTCCTACCTGTGCAGGAACGATCTAGAAAGGGTGGTCCATGCTTTTATTACTTCACGGCTGGTCTACTGTAACTCCCTTTATGCTGGTTTAGATCGTTCCTGTTTGCATCGCCTCCAACTGGTGCAGAACGCTGCTGCTCGCATGCTGACCGGTTCCAAAAAGAGAGACCACATCACTCCGGTCCTGTGCTCTCTCCACTGGCTCCCAGTTGCTTTTAGGATTGATTTTAAAATTTTACTGCTGGTTTTTAAGGTTCTTAACGGCACTGCACCTCCTTACCTGGCAGAGCTTCTTAGCATTTACTGCCCCAGGAGATCTTTGAGGTCAGCAGACTTGATGCTTTTAGATGTTCCCAGGTACAGATTAAAGACTAGGGGAGAGAGGGCTTTTGCTGTGGCTGCACCCAGACTGTGGAACAGTTTACCCCCTCACATCAGATTCTCCACAAGCCTAGGAACTTTTAAAACTGCTCTTAAAACTCACCTATTTTCACTGGCTTTTAGCAAGGTTTAACCTATTGTTTTTAATTTATTGTTTTATCTGTGAGGTATTTTATGTACCTGTGTTTTATAGTATTTTATATTTGTATTTTATTGTACAGCACTTTGGTCAGCCTCGGTTGTTTTTAAATGTGCTTTATAAATAAACTTGACTTGACTTGTCATTACTGTGACTGAAGTCCTGCTAGGTCGACTCTTGTGGTATTCACTTTTCTACTATTTCGCCTACAGAACTAAAGTTTGAATTCAATCTCACAAGATGTGACTGAAAAGCAGACTTTCAGCTTTAATTCAAGAGGGTTAAGAAACTACTACACTAACTGTTTAGAAATTATGGTCATTTTAATATACGGTGTGGGTCTTCTACCAGCCACCCCAGTAAGGGAAGGTCTGGAACTGGCTGTCTGTTTAAAAAGTTCTAATCTCTGATCCTATGAGTATTAGCTAGTTGGAAATGCAGAGCTTAGGTGGCGCTGAGGAGGAGACTCGCCTCCTCAGCGCCTCCTAAGCTCTGCATTAGGTGGCGATTCTAAGTTTCATTCCACCATGAAGATGAAGAACTTCCACCATGTAACACTGTGAAAAAACAATGACCACTGCCAAGCCGTTTTTATTATTTGATTATTCCCCTCAACCACCGTGCAGGGTGTATATGAGTGCTCTGAATAAGGACAGAGGAGCTGGGATGGATGGATGGATATTTCAGGAGATGATCCAAGGTCCACGATTCTGTCTCTGACACAGCGATGATTGAGTGAATCTGGACTAAAGCACTCTACATCAGCCACACTGACCTTTTTCACACACTTTATTTTAGGTATGTGAGCTTTTGTCTACACCTGTGGTCTATAGAGTACTGACTATAAAGCCAAAATGATGAGTGGTCAGATTAAAAGCTAAACATAGTCTGTTATGTTATGTGCCCATTTACATCTAAAGTAAACACGTGGTCCTGCTTGTATATATTTATTTCATCGGGACAATGGTAAAGTAAAATGAAACTATAATGTATATAAGTGCCAGTGACAGTTATTTCTAACATGGCATGCTAACGTGAATCTGAAACCATCAGCTGCACCATCCATCCTTGTCTGATACATGAATATGAAATTTTAATTTCAAGTTTGTTTGGAGCTTGACAGTGACAAAGCAGACTTTGAAAGAGTGATTTTAAAAATAAATAAACCAATTTAGTACTTGTTAAAAAAGTCATTTGGCAAATCATATAAAATGTGGTTAGAAATTTCATTTTACAGAAGCACTGCTGTTGAGTGTCAGTTAGTTTTACTACTTTGCGCACTGCAAAGTCCTGAAACTACAATGAGGCTGCTGGCAGGTTAGCAAATATGGCCTAAATGTAAAGTGCAAAATTGTGTCATTTGAACAAAATGTACTGCTGTGTTTCCCTTTTCATTTTATTTCTCTGAAGATAACCTGTAACTGCAGTGCAGTACCTGTAATACCTACAGCGTGTTCTAATCGCTCTAATAGGATATTATGGTCGACAGTATGGAACGCTGCACTGAGGTCCAGCAGGACAAGCACAGAGATGAGTCCACTGTCAGAGGCCATAAGAAGATCATTTGTAACCTTCACTAAAGCTGTTTCTGTGCTGTGATGAGCTCTGAAACCTGACTGAAACTCTTCAAATAAGCCATTCCTCTGCAGATGATCTGTCAGCTGTTTGACAACTACTCTTTCAAGGATGTTTGATATGAAAGGAAGGTTGGAGATTGGCCTATAATTAGCTAAGACAGCTGGGTCTAGAGATCAGTTCCCAATTTGACGCGTGCACACTCGCACCTCAACGTGTGTCCAAGAAAAATCCATCGTGCCGCAAAATTGCATCTTTTCACGCGCGTGAACCGGAAATGTGGGAGGAATGTGGGAGGAAGTTGTGCCAGATGTGTTCTGCTGCAGATGTCCTCTGAATAAACACATTATCTTGTTAGCGGAAAGGTATTTGTACATCAGTGGGAAAATAACGGGACAGTAGGCGGGCTTGCTAGCTTTTGCGCGGCTTCATCGGGTCAGTCTGAAAATTAAAAAGAAGAATGAATGAACTTACCAGGTTGCCCAATCTCCTCACTTATGTGCCTCCAAGCTAGGTCCTTTTTATTCCTGTCTCGGTAGAAGTAGCAGCTAGCATCATATAGCTCTGGATGATTAGCCACGGCACTGATGAGCTTTTCCTCCATACTGAATGACAAATGAAGGGCTTTGGCTGGATCTGCCCCTTTGACCTAGTTACAGCCACGTCACCAGGCTCCTGATTGGTTGTCGCGATTTGACGCCGGAGTTCAGATTTTCCAACTCGAGCGGTTGGCGCGATACGCGCGTGTGCACAAAATGCAACACAGAATCTGACACGCGTGGTTTTCTTCGCGAGTCAAACGCGCCCCACGCGCTACACTGACGCGCGTTTCAGGCGTTTTGGCGTTTTCGCGACGCAAATCTGCCTCCGAATTTTCGCCGGACGCGCAATCGCGTGTCATCGCGCTCTTTCCATTGACTTTACATGTAAAACTGACCCTCTGGCTGCCTCTATCGCGTTCGGTGTGAACACACCGTAAGGCCCAGCCACCAGATGCTTACCCACGCTCTTTAGTATCATACTTTGCGATTATTCTGCAGGCGTCCCTGTGGTTCGAGTTTCCTGATGTACAATAAGAGGTAGTTGCGTTCAAAAACTAAGAGCTTTGGATAAGCTCTACTGGAGTCAGAAACTGGGGGGGGAAAAAGCAGCTTGAAAATCAAATCAAAGTTTCCCAGGGACTTTTCCTTGTTCCCAGTAATAAACTGCTTTGACTTAAATCATAACACTGCTTTGAACCTTACTGCCCCTGGGAATCATAACTCAGAGTTGGTCAGACACTAACTAGGGAGAAACGGAACGACAAACATTGTCATTCCTCACGTAGCTCGGGGGAATTTTCTCTGCACTTCAGACCCAGTCACACCCTCAGACAGTAATTTGGTTCATACCAAGGACAAAACTCCCCGTCCTGTTGTAGTCTGCAATCTTTTTATGCTGTACTTTTTCTGTTTTCTCACTTCCTCATTCATCCATGCTGTCGGCTCTTTACCTTTATAATGTAAAAAGCTTGGAGAAGGCTGCTGTTGTGGAATAGTGCTATGTAAATCTAATTAGAAATGCAGGAAGCGATGCTATAAGACTGGTGTTTCCTTGCATGCCTTGTGTTTTGTTTGGTGTTTGGATTCTGTAGGTGGGCGGAGCTAGAAGCCTCCTCGTCAGCGTGCTCCTGTGTGATTCCAAGTGCACGGATGCACAACGCAGACTGAGCAAACGAAATCATCCTACATCGCCTGGTTACAGAAGATGCGTAAACACATGACAGAAATAATTAAACACAACAACTTTGGATGGGTAAAATGAAAACGTAAAAACATTTAAATCATATTTCTTTGAAAGTGTCACAGACATCAAATGTTGAAAGTGAATTTTTGTTCTGAAAAATTTTTTGATCATTTTGAATTTGATGAATAATACACCAGATGTTTTCAGCGGATGACAGGTGTTGACTGCAGACGGGCCAGTTTAGCACTATGACTGTTTTCCAACAAAGGCATGCTGTTGTGCACAGTCGTTTGACACTGAATTACTGAAATATGCATCAGTTTATATATGTACATTATACCCCATCTCCAGTTATTTGTTGTCCTGTTTCAAAGTAAAAAGTGCATTAAATATTTGGCATTTGATACGTTTGTTTGTTTTTAATTTAATGTGGCTTAGAGGATTAAATGATCTGGGTTGGCAGGAATGTGGTTTGTTGGATAAACATGTAGAGAATGAGTCCACCAGGACAAGAAATCATGGCTGTTCCTCCATGAAAGACAAAGATTGATCACAATAAGGAAAAAGATGATGATGCTGAGAAACACTGGTGACTGGATGCAGGTGGTGAACAGGAAACACAGAAACTGAGCTGACGGAAATGATGGGAATGGCACACATGCTAATAAAGGAACTGAGAACAGACAGAATGATAAGGGCAGACATGAGCAGACCACACACTAATAAATCTGCTCAGGAGACGGTGAAGGCTCCAAACTCTCAATGATGACTTATCTAGCATCAGCAGCACCACTATTACTGCAAGAAGTTCAAGTTTCGGTATTAAATATTTATGGCAGTGTTCCAATTTGCCCCAAAGGTAATAAAGTGTGCTGCCAGCATCACAATCCAGCATGAAAGTGATAGTAATGGTGCTTGGCACGGTAGTATGCATATTGGTAGTTCTTCAGTGCATTCATAAATCTGTGGACACAATGTCGAACAGGATGACAAAACAAGCAGGAACTTCTGTTAACGGAAAAGGAACAACTGCATATGCAGACAGGTATCGAGCTGAGCAGGACCTAATCTGCAAAGACGAGTTATCTGCTGAGTTAAACTTTAATTCTGTACTAGCGGAGTTTGAAGCTCTTTACTGGAGGAGCAATGGCAGCCAAACATGAATTTACTGGTAGCAGACTCCACGGTGTTGCTTCAAGTTCAGGTAGTTCAGGTGAAATGCATCAAGACAGCTACAGTCATTTTTTGTACTGTATTGCACTTGGATTACATGACTGTAACATCTGATTCGGGGCTTTTTGGCGGGTTTTTCTTCTTTTCTTTTTTGCAGTGCAAGGTTTCAGTCAAAGGCTCACATGAAGCCCACGATGTTTAAATGTAAAAGCTGAGCCAGAGCTAGAGCTGAAGCAGTCATTCCACAATCCTTTGTTCTTGATGTAATGGTAACTGTTGAATTCAATGACTACTTGTGTTTAGCATAACTATGGCTCTAAGTAGTTAAATAATATAATTCACATATGAAGAAAAAGCTTCACTTCTTCATACTGATAGCTACTCGAGGCAGTAAGGACGGGGCCAACTAGAGGACATTAGGCACTCAGGCCACTCTCATGAAGTCTGTTTCTGGTCAGAGACTAAGTCAAAGCTGCTCTCCTAACTGCCTGTTTTCTGGAATCTCCTTCATCCTCTGGAGACTGTGCTGGGAGACAAGGCAAACTGTACGGCACGTGTTGATGTGCCGTCCTGGAGCAGACTACCTGTGCAGCCCGTGCTGTGTCCAGGTACCACCTCTTGATATCAGTAGTGAAACTGGCCTGAGCCAAATTCAGAACTAGTTTTAAAAAAAGTTAAAAAGATGAGCAGAGAAAAACATGAGTGTCCTCCACCTGTTAAACCGCTCCTGCTTTAGGGTTTGTCTCATTGTTGCACCTGTTGTTCATTTCATTGACAGCACAGCAGCTGAAACTGTTTAACACTCACCGCTACACAGATGTTTACCTGATTGATGCTACTCTGATTAAAATGTGTTTTCATTTTTCAACAGTGTAATTGGTCGTCTGTGAGTTTGTACATACACACATAAAGCAGAGCGACTCAAATCAATTTATTATGAAAAATGAGAGGCAAGTCCACAGACTGGTCTCTACATACAATTGCAGTAATACGATGAAATTCTGATTACATTCTAGTATTTGATCTTAGCCATGACTGAATACTGTAATCGAGTTTGGTGATTTCATTCACTAACATATTTCACTCAGATCAACTTTTAAGTGGGGAGATGATTTTTTGAATCCACAGCGCAGATTCCACCTCGCTTCAGCAGGTTTGTACTGTTTGTGTAACAGAGGGCAGTTTCTCCGTCTGACATCTTCTCAGCATCTTTTTCAGTCAGCTGTCGTCCCGTCTCACTGCACACGTCTAAGAATTCTTTTGCGGTACCTTGATGGTCACCTGAAAGCACGAGCAGGGTTTCAACATGTAAGAAATGTCTAATGTACACTGCATCACAGGGTACATCACATTTATTGTCATTATGTTACTAAAACATTACAAAACTTACTGTGATGCCCTTGGTGATAAAGAAAACAAAAGATAAATAAATACATAAATAAGATTTTTAAAAAGGGCAAAAAAAATCAAAAACAAAGGCAGAAGTCTCTAAAGTACAGTGACTGGATGTGAGTGTGTGTGCAGGGAAGCAGAGGGAAGGGCAGGTGGACAGATGGCTTTCACAGCTCTTGGCAGAAAGCTGTCCCTCAGCCAGGTGGTGGGGGTTTCTATATAACTACGCCGTGACCTAGATGGCAGCGCGGGAGAGCGGGGTCAGCAGCAATACGACTGGCCTTCCTTTGTAAAAAGCTCTGAGCAAACGGGGGGAGAGTCCAGCCCTCTTCAGTTTGCTGAGGAAGAAGAGGCTTTGTGGAGGCCCGGGAATTTGACGTTATCCCCTCACTGCCCTCGGATGAGAGGTGGGTGCTCTGTCCTCCTGGACCTCCTGTAGTCGACTATGACCTCCTTGGTCTTGCTGATGTTAAGCAGCAGGTTGTTCAACAAACAGGGAGAGGTGCTGGATCTCCTCTCATTGTTTGGTATAAAACCCACAACGTTTGTGTCGTCTGCAAACTTCAGAGTCGTGTTTGAGGAGTGCATCGCTGCACTCAGTGTTTTCAAAAAGTCCCATCCGTACTGTGACCTAATATTATATTTAATATTAAAGGATGACTCTGTTATCTCGTGTTTTTGTACATGGTGCAGAAACATTATTCCCAGTTATCAAATCTTTGACACAAATATTTGTAACTCAGGCTGACTGAACACAATAAAATTACTCTTCATGGGTTTGACAACAATCGATTTTATATAACTTAAATCCTTTCTAACATACTGCATAATAACAACTAATGCTAATAACTGAGTCTAATTAAAAGCTCAGCTGATATTACGACCCTGATTAGAAGACCGAGTTTAAGATATCCAAGGCCAAGCCTTTCCTCTCTAATCACAGAAGGCTGAACGATTGATCGTTTTCTGATCAAAACTGCGATTTCAGACAGCGCGATCATGTGACGGCCAAAGCTGCGTTTTTTTGCAGCGCTCCTGACTGACCCAGGATCTGTAGTGTTATTTATTTAGCAGAACCAGAAGACAGTTAGGAGGAGCCATAACACACTGTGACATGGTGTCTGTTAACACGGTCACCAAATACGATTCTTTTTGTATTGTACTCAACTGTAACTTCACATTACAAAGGATTTTTTGCACTACTTTAAGTTAAGACAGTCAAAAATGGCCCTTTTAGTTCTTCATTTGCAATAACTGTCATTGGTCAAAAACTTTAAAGAATGTACATGCATGTTTGAAACCACTTTAGTTTTCATCATACATTAGAGTAACAGCATTTATTGTTTTGATGATATGACGTCATTTTCTGTCATGTTTGTAAACGTTACTGTACGCTGTGAATTTTGTGCTAAAGCTTAATTTGAAGAAAATCATGAATTGAACCGAAATCGCAATATCTGCCAGAAAAACCGTAATTAGATCATTTCCTGAGACTCACACGCTCTCCCTCCTGTATCAGCCTCTAAGGCATACAGCCCACTTTGATCTTAAACAGCCAGACATATTTAACTGTTTTTCTACATAATAAAGAAAAAGCTGCTGTGAAAAAGAAAGAAATCTGTCAGCTTGACTCTTTGGACTTAAATTGGAAGAAATAAATGTGTAAAATACAAGTTACATATGCTGCATGAGATGCATGTATAGGCGTAGTTCTGGTAGCTCATTGTTCAGACTGCCCAGTTTTTGGCTGTTGTAGATTGTTGTAGTCATAAAGAACAGATTTCTATAGTAGTTGCAGAGGTTTTATTGGAGACATAATTAAGTGTTTTGCAAGTTGAAATTTTTTGGTACTAAATAGCAGAAATTTGGCTTTTTTGTCATTTTTGGGGGAAAAAACAGCAGCTGACAGCACTGTACACAACGGTAGACTGGTGCGTAATAAGCAAACAAATAACAGAAAACAGAGATTTTTGATGGGAACCTGGTCTCGAAGCACACAGAGATAGAGCTGTGCGATTTTATTGTGGTGGTAAGAGGGAATTCAATGTTTTTCAGATGTGTAGTGTGGTCTTCTTTTGCTGCTGGTTCAGGGAATTTTGGTTGGAGGGTGACGATGTGAGATGTCGGCTTCCTGCACCCAGTGGGCTTGTCCTGTACGTGGGATCCATGTTTTGTGTTTACATCTTTTTACGCAATCTGTTTACCTGCTCTTTAATCGTTTGCTGTTTTGGCTTTTTGTTGGTCGTTGAAATGGTTTGACGAGCTTTTAGCTGAGATTCTGACATTTCTGTGGATACCACACATGTCTATATTTAACAGATCTTCCGGGACATCACGATAAACTAGATGGACATTTTTACACTGTAGTTATAAATAACATTCCCTGCTATTTATAAACCATATTTATTATAGTATGATGCAACCAACATTCCTACCTCTGGTCTCTACCGCTTACTCAGTGTGGACTACTACTGATCACACTGCACCTTACAGCAGGTATAACTTGTTTACAACTGTATATATCTGTGTGTCTTTTATTCCTTTTATCTTATCTTCTGCCTCTCACCCCTGGTCCTGGGGGCACTGAGGGTCAAATAATTGAAATGCATTGTGGGAGATGTATTTTGCAGTCACTCTGTGCTTTTAAGCAGCATACAGTAAATTTATTTTAAGACAATCTTGCACAATCACTCGCAGGTCACATAAAATGATGTGGCGGGCCACATTTGGCTGGCGGGCCTTGAATTTGACACATGTGCTCTAAGGCTCAGAATAAAGGCAAAAGCTAATGATAACCTCACCTATGATTCCCAGCTTAAAGATATGAGATTTTGGGCAAGCATACATGCCGACACGGAGCCACCTATTCAAAGCCTGTAAGCACCAAATGGCAGCAGTGATTACCGTTTTAACTTCTGTGTAGTTGTCCAAGCCGTACTGGCCCAGCTCTCTGCCGACACCTGAAGCCTTGTAGCCTCCAAACGGAGCCTGAGCCCCAAACACGTCGTAGCAATTAATCCTGCAAAAGAACACACACAGGAACAAACGCTGATGTTAAACATAGCCTGAATGAATATTGAGCTACAGCAGCATACTGTGGACATCCAACCAGTGATGACGCATTGCTGCGTGATGTCCTTCAGCAGCTGGATTTGTAGGTGTTTGGAAAATAAAGTGCAGCTACACAAATAACTGGAAAACCTGGCCTTATTAGAAAAGTCAGTATTCCCCCTCATGTTTCAGGACAGAGAGTTTGAGAGTCCATCCAAGAGGTGAGAAATGAAAAGCCGTACTCTGACAGGCTCTCAGTGCACACACTCAAACACACAACTTTCCCTCCTCTGTGAATGTTTGCACATTAGTGATCCTATTAATCTCTCCTTACCAGACTGTGCCAGCACGAAGTCCACTGGACACATAGTTGGCTTTATCGATGTCCTTAGTAAACACGGCGGCTGCAAGCCCATATTTTGTGTCATTGGCTCTTGTCACTACCTCCTCGAGGGTTTTAAACTTGAAGATTTGCATCACTGGACCAAAAATCTGCAAGTCAAAACAAGAGAGACATAAAAGCAAAAAAGTATTTTAGAAACATCAACAGTAAGAAATTACCAGGTGTGTGTGTGTGTGTGTGTGTGTGCTAATTGCACGATGTAAAAGCCCCAGGAAGGCAACTTTTACGCTCTCAGCAGCCACGTCTGGAGCTTTGCGATGGTACCACACTTTAATCCTGTGAGCACTCCACAGTGACCCTCAGATGTTTGTGAAGCCAGACTGCACCAGTGGCAACAGACTGACACCTGAATTAAGATGAATCCAATTCAATTAGAGTCTATTTATGTAAATAATCCAGTCAGATCACAACAACAGTCGCCTCAAGGTGCTTTATATTGTATGGTAGACCCTACAATAATACAAAGATAACAGAGAAGTCTCAGATGACCCCCTATGAGCAAGCACTTTGGTGACAGTGGGAAGGAAAAACTCCCTTTTAACAGGAAGAAACCTCCAGCAGAACCAGGCTCAGGGAGGGGCGGGGCCATCTGCTGTGACCGGTTGGGGGTGAGGGGAGGAAGACAGGATTAAGACATGCTGTGGAAGAGAGACAGACGTGAATAATAACAAAGGATTGAATCCAAAGTGGCTTATAAACACATGCTGAGTGAAAAAGAAACACTCAGTGCATCATGGGAAATTCCCAGCAGCCTAAGCCCTGTTGCAAATTAAGTGGTGAGGGTCAGTGTGTTTGTCCTCACAGTGTAGGTTTACATGATTTTGTCTGGACTACTAGAGTACACTGATATAAAACAGTTACAATAAAACAGTTACAGTTATAATGGTTATTTATTTTCCATCCTACCTCCTCTCTGGCAATGGTCATGTTGTCCTGGACATCTCCAAACACAGTAGGCTGGATGAAGTATCCTCTGTCTGCAGCTATTCCTCCTCCACACATCAGCTTGGCTCCTTCTCTCTTGCCACTGCTGATGTATCCCAGAATCTTGTTGAATTGCTCCTGATCTATCTGGAGAGTTTATTGGAAGAAAGGGCATCGACTGTATGTGACGGTGCTGAGTACTCGACTCTGAGAACAACACAGACTTTATATATGTGTACCTGAGGTCCCTGCTCTGTCTTAAGGTCAAAAGGATCTCCTACAACTCGTTTCTTGGCTCGCGCCACACTGCGCTCCACAAACTCATCGTAGACATCAGCTTGGACATACGTCCGAGAGCCAGCACAGCAACACTGGCCTTGGTTGAAAAACAGAGCAAAATGGGACTGCTCCACAGCGTACTCCACTGAATCAGGGAAGAAACAGAAAAACTTTACATTCACTGGAGACAATCTTAAAACAGAAGCAACACTAAGATTCTTAGATTGTCCAGTGGTAACATTATAGCAATCACTGCCACAAAGCAGAAGACTTTTATGTATCCAACTGCTCAGTCCTAATAAGGCCTTAACAAAGTTTACACAAAGATGGGAAGAAAGTGTCTTCAACAATAGGATACAGATTTCTAAACATACTATATACAGTGTGTACTGCACAGTAAGTCAGAGGACGTACTGTCAGCATCAGACAGGATGATGTTGGGGCTCTTTCCTCCCAGCTCCAAAGTGACTTTCTTCAGGTTGCTGCTGCCTGAAGCCTGTTGGATTAGATGACCCACCTGACAGACAGAAGGAAAGGCAGAGCTATTGCTATTCTACACTGCTACTTATGATGTGAGCATTAAAATTCACCAGGCATGTGGATTAAAAAATACGTTGTCAATTTTGCAGAAAAAAAAACGTACTTAACATTTTTCCCGCTTTCTAATCAAAATTCAAAATTTGTCTTTGCACACTGGCTGCTTGTTCACTCACTCAGACCCATGCTTGTCAGGTATTATTTCCAAAGGAGCTTTCTTTTGGTTAAGATGTGTAACACTTACCTATGACACACTTAACGTAGTGCTGTATCTACACTCAACAGTCAAAAGGTTCAACTGTCTTTTCTGCTCTTTGTTACTAGCAGCCTGTCACAAAAACACATCATTTGTTCTTATTTCTTTTACTTGACTCTACAAATCTAACAAAGACCTGCATCAACAGTATGGATGCAGGTCTTTGCACATAAAGCAGGTAATGGATTGTGTAGGCTGCTCTGAATTAGCGTGGAGTAAATGTACGATGACAAAAAAGGGCTACTCTATTCTAG
Source organism: Pelmatolapia mariae (assembly GCF_036321145.2). Lineage (NCBI taxonomy): Eukaryota > Metazoa > Chordata > Actinopteri > Cichliformes > Cichlidae > Pelmatolapia > Pelmatolapia mariae. The sequence continues at coordinate 38,653,666 of NC_086236.1, read as the reverse complement.
AATATCACAGAAACATCAAAACAATACTTTAAATAATGACCAAATGAAACTGTTTTGTATTCCTGTGTATCCAAGTCTAGCTTTGTATTTCTGGCACTCCATCAACAAAGCTGTGTTTGAGTGAAGTCCTGCCTATGAGTCTGCATTTTTGGTCCTCATCCTGCCTGCTTCACATCGCCACATGACATCCTGGTGCTATCCTTTGGTTACATATCACCCCTGACACTCGTCTCCGCCCACTCCAGCCTGCCTGCACTCTCTTCTTCTCCTCTCTTGTGAACCATCTGTTGCTTTGGTGGTTGGACTCCAGGTATTTAACCCTTTATTGACCGGCCCTTCAAATTTACCTGTAAAATGGGCCCGCCGGTGGGCCCATGGTCAATAAAGGGTTAAACTCGTCTACCCTCAGTACCTCCATGTTTTCCATGTTCACCTTTCCCTCCATCTCCCTCTCATTCCCTCATTGCTTCTACCGACTTTCATTCTTCTTCTCTCCAGCACATACTTAAACCTCTGCAGGTCCTCTTCCACCTGTTCCCTGTCTACCTGAACATCAGACTCCTGCCTGAACTCTTCAGGCCATCAAGTCAAGTACCTACAGCCAGTCACCAACAGCTCAATGCCCTTGTTGCATATCTGGTCAGTGATGGATATGGTATGATGCATAGGGTTACACCACTTGCTACTGACAAGCAAATTAAGCCCCACTCATTTCTGCTCACCACTCACTCTGGCTCTGTCTGCTCATTCTGAAGCCACTAAAACTCATCACAGAGTCGGTAATGATGTTTGTCAGCCATGTCTCTGTCAGGCATAACAGGCTGCTCTCCCAATACAATTTGTGGCTCCTGACGAGAGGCTCCACCTCCTCTAAAATGTTAGTTAGTAGAAAATATTTCCCATGGAATACAGATACAGCTACTTAGAACTGCTGCTACCGGCTGTGAGCTTTGAGTAAATCCATATTTGCTAGTAGTAAACCCTCTTTATTTGAAAAAAATATTATTCAAAATATAAGTTTGATTAAAATATTGAATGAAAAATGCAGTTTGAGTAGTGAAAATGATTCTAATATGCAGATTTTGTGTGCACAGACATGATCCAGCTGTGTCTGTGTGTGGCTGTATGAATGTGAAGAATAAGAAATATGTGGCCAACCCAACATTATGCATAATCCCGAATAACAGAAACAATACAATAACCTCAGTTTGATCTGAATTAAGAAGCAGAAAGTTAGCAGCCATCCAGGTCTTTATGTCTTTAAGACATTCCTGCAGTTTAACTCATTGGTGTGTGTTATCTGGCTTCATGGATAGATAGAGCTGCGTGTCATCAGCATAGCAGTGTAAATGTATGCTATGTCTTCTAATGATGCTGCCTAAGGGAAGCATGTATAATGTAAACAGAATTGGTCCTAGCACTGAACCCTGTGGAACTCCATAATTAACCTCAGTGTGTGAAGAGGACTCTCCATTTACATGTACAAATTGGAGTCTATTAGATAGATATGATACAAACCACTGCAGTGCAGTACCTGTAATACCTACAGCGTGCTCTAATCGCTCTAATAGGATATTATGGTCGACAGTATGGAACGCTGCACTGAGGTCTAGCAGGACAAGCACAGAGATGAGTCCACTGTCAGAGGCCATAAGAAGATCATTTGTAACCTTCACTAAAGCTGTTTCTGTGCTGTGATGAGCTCTGAAACCTGACTGAAACTCTTCAAATAAGCCATTCCTCTGCAGATGATCTGTTAGCTGTTTGACAACTACTCTTTCAAGGATTTTTGATATGAAAGGAAGGTTGGAGATTGGCCTGTAATTAGCTAAGACAGCTGGGTCTAGAGATGCTTTTTGAGTAAAGTGTCTGTGAAGGTTCTCAGTCATCCAGGTCATCGTAGTCAAAGGAGTTTGCAAGGAAAGCGTCTGGACTTCTTTAAGTTGCTTGAAGATGTTTCACCTCTCATCCGAGAAGCTTCTTCAGTTCTAAGGTCCATTTCACTATAGATGCCCTCCAGATCAAGATCAGCCAGACTCTGCAGGAACTGGAAACCCTTCTACCCTCTCCAATCCTAGAAGAGGTTTACAAGTTTGTGGACAAGGCTCAGCGGGCCCAACACTCTAAAGGAAAAGAAAGACAACGCAGGAAATTTCACACCTTGCTTTCAAAAACACTCACTGCTCAGTCTGAACCCACACAACTCAGAGACGAAAACACACCTGAAGACAGTCGGGAGAAATGGGTAAAGAACTTTTCAGACCGGAACCTCACTGAACCTGAAAAGAGGGTTTTAGCCAAAGGACTCAATTTTGCCATTTCTCCGCAACAGTTGCCCATAGTGGACCTCATCACAGCCACAGAAACCGCCATACGGATTAATAAATTATCACAGACAGAAGCAGAGCAAATCAGGAAGAAAGTCTCAGCCACCCTCTCCAGTGTGAAAGTCCCTCCGTCTAACCTTACATTACAAGAAAAGAAGGCCGTCGCTTCCCTGAGCAAAGACCACAACATCACTATATTACCAGCGGATAAGGGAAGGTGCACTGTGGTCCTAAACACAACAGATTACCACACAAAGATCACTACTCTCCTCAGTGACAACAACACCTACGAAGCCTTAAAGCGAGACCCCACAAGCAGCTACAAAAACGAAGTTATAGCTTGCCTTCAAGACCTTGAAAAGGACAAAATCATTGACCGGATTACATACCACCGCCTTTATCCAGGGGATGCCATACCCTGCATTTATGGACTTCCTAAAATCCACAAGGAAGGGGTCCCACTCAGACCCATAGTCAGTAGCATAAACTCAGCCACTTATAACATTGCGAAACACCTTGCTACCATTCTTGCACCTCTCGTGGGGAACACCTCACACCACATCAAGAACTCCACCGACTTCACCGACAAGGTCCAGAAACTTACCCTGGATCCAGATGAACCTGGGTCAAAATCAAGACACAAGAAGTGGACTCCTTCACTGCGCACATTAACACCGTGGATAAAAACATCAAGTTCACCAGGGAAGACACAAAGGATAACTGTTTGCCTTTCCTGGACTGTGCTGTGCACATTGAAGAGAATGGCAACCTCAATATCAAAGTTTACCGGAAGCCCACACACACGGACCAGTACCTCCTCTTTGACTCCCATCACCCTCTGGAGCACAAACTTGGAGTAATCAGGACCCTACACCACCGGGAAGAACATGTTCCCTCTAAGCCTGAAGGGAAAAAGAAGGAACACACACACGTAAAGGAAGCACTCAAAACATGTGGTTATCCTAACTGGGTGTTCATAAAGTCAGCAAAGAGGCACAGAAAAGAAGATCAGACACCAGCGAGGGAGGATAAGAAAGACAGACGCAACAACGTTGTCATCCCCTATGTAGCCGGTGTATCAGAGAAACTCAGGAGAGTTTTCTCCAAGCACGACATCCCAGTGTACTTCAGACCCAGCAACACACTCAGACAGAAACTGGTTCACCCGAAAGACAAAACTCCAAAACACAGACTTAACAACGTGGTGTATGCTGTACAGTGCAGCGAGGAATGGCCAGACCTCTACATCGGAGAGACCAAACAGCCACTTCACAAGCGCATGGCACAACATAGAAGAGCCACCTCCACAGGACAAGACTCAGCAGTCCATCTGCATCTTAAGGTCAAAGGTCACTCTTTCGAGGATGCCAATGTTCACATTTTGGACAGAGAGGACAGATGGTTTGAAAGAGGAGTGAAAGAGGCCATCTATGTCCACTGTGAGCGACCATCTTTGAACAGAGGCGGTGGTTTACGAGACCAACTGTCTGCCATCTATAATCCAGTTTTGAGTTCCCTCCCCAGACGCCTTAACGCCCACTCACATCCTGGACCATCTGACCTCAGGAATTCACATGACAAGGTGGGGCCAGGTTTCACAATGAGCTCACCCGAAACCCTGGCTGATTAGGTCCCACACCCGTTTTCACACCTTGGCTCATGTGATTAGAGGATCACCAGGGGGTCCTTTGTCCCTCTTTGGGGGGATACTCCCACTGGGTTTAAATCTGGGACTCTCGGCCATTTGACCTTAGAACTGAAGAAGCTTCTCGGATGAGAGGTGAAACGTCTTCAAGCAACTTAAAGAAGTCCAGACGCTTTTCTTTGCAAACTTTTTGAGTAAAGGTTTAACTACAGCCACCTTGAAGGCCTGTGGTACATAGCCAATTATTAGAGATAGGTTCATCATATTTAAGATCGAAGAATTAATTAATGGCAGGACTTCTTTGAGCAGTTTTGTAGGAATGGGGTCTAAAAGACACGTTGATGGTTTGGAGGAAGTAATTATTGAAGTTAACTCAGAAAGATCGATTGGAGAAAAAGAGTCTAACTTAACATCAATGGTACTAAAAGTAGCTGTAGATAATATTACATCTGTGGGATGATTATTGGTAATTTTTTCTCTAATGATAAAAATGTTATTTGTGAAGAAGTTCATGAAGTCATTACTAGTTAACGTTAAAGGGATTGTTGGCTCATCAGAGCTCTGACTTTTTGTCAGCCTGGCTACAGTGCTGAAGAGAAACCTGGGGTTGTTCTTATTTTCTTCAATCAGTGATGAATAGTAAGATGTTCTGGCTTTGCGGAGGGCTTTCTTATAAATCAGCAAACTATTTCTCCAGGCTAAATGATGATCCTCTAAATTTGTGACACGCCATTTCCTCTCCAGCTTACGAGTTATCTGCTTTAGGCTATGTGTTTGAGAATTATACCACGGAGTCAGGTACTTCTGATTTGAGACCTTAGTTTTCACTGGAGCTACAGTATCCAGAGTCGTACGTAGTGAGGAGGTAAAATTATTAACAAGATAATCGACCTCTGTTGGAGTAGCGTTCAGATAGCTGCTCTGCTCTGTGTTGGTACAGGGCATTGAAGATGATAACAGTGGGTGGATTATATTCTTAAACTTAGTTACAGCACTTTCAGAAAGACATCTACTGTGATGAAGTCTACTCTCCACTGCTGTGTAATCAATTATTGTAAATGTAAATGTTATCAGGAAATGATCAGACAGCAGAGGGTTTTCAGGAAACACTGTTAAATGTTCAGTTTCTATGCCATATGTTAAAACAAGATCTAGAGTGTGATTAAAGTGGTGGGTGGGTTCTTTTACAGTTTGAGAGAAGCCAATTGAGTCTAATAACAGATTAAATGCAATGTTGAGGCTGTCATTTTTAGCATCTACATGGATGTTAAAATCACCCACAATAATTATTTTATCTGAGCTGAGCACTAAATCAGATAAAAAGTCTGAGAAATCAGAGAGAAACTCTGTGTAAGGCCCAGGTGGACGATAGATGATAACAAGTAAGACTGGTTTCTGAGTTTTACAGCTGGGTTGGACAAGGCTAAGCATCAGGCTTTCAAATGAATTAAAAGTCTGTCTGGGTCTTTGGTTGATTAATAGGCTGGTGTGAAAAATTGCTGCACACCGCCCCCTCGGCCTGTGCTTCGAGGTTTCTGGTAGTTAGAATGACTCGGGGGTGTTGATTCATTTAAACTAACATAATCATCCTGCTGCAACCAGGTTTCTGTAAGGCAGAGTAAATCGATTTGTTGGTCAATTATTAAGTCATGTACTAACAGAGACTTGGAGGAGAGAGACCTAATATTTAATAATCCACATTTCACTGTTTTACTCTTTGGTTCAGATGTGGATTCTGTATTGTTCTTTCTTTGTGATTTTTTATGTTTAAGTTTTTTATTGCTGGTTTTTGGTTTGTTTTTTGTCTGTTTGGGAGCTGACACAGTCTCAATGGAGATGGGTTTTTGGGGGGGGTAGCAGGAGGAGAGAAGCTGCAGAGAGGCGTGTAAGACTGCAACTCTGCTTCCTGCTCCCAACTCTGGATAGTTGGGAGCAGGAGGAGGAAGTGACAGACACTGAGTAGCCACTAATCTAAAGAATCTTTTTACTTTAAAAATGTGCGATTTTGTAAAAAGAAAATGTGATTTGATTCTGTTTGACTATTATTTATTTCTGCTTTTGCTTTCCTCTCTTAATAAAACATCTTGCAATTAAAGCCTAAATTGTGGACATTCACCTTTGAACCCTTTGTGAAACATTAGTATGAATAGCTCTTACAGGTTACTCCAGCCTTTTAAAGGTAAGAGCCCGTTTGAGGTGACCTGTTCTAGAAGGGAGCTGCTGGAACAGGTGTGGCTGTAAGGCTACTGCAGAATTAGGTGAGTCCCCTCACCCATCAGCTGCATGTAAACTCTGCATTGCCTGCTGGGTAATACGCAAAGGGATCAGGATCACAGCCAATCCAGACGTTCTGTATTTGTGTGCTGGTTCCACCAGATCAACACAGCACACAATCAGAACACTTCCCAGAGGAAATGATAAATTTTGAATCAGAGTTTTCTGTAAATAGTTTTAAATAGTTGCACAAACATTGCTGAGGCATTAGCTGCATTTTGTGTAAATAGTTGTATATAAGTTTGTTGCTTATAAACAGGTATATTCTGATTTTTTAGATCATTCCATCAAGTGGAAATGACTTCTCCACATTTTTGAGTTATACTTTATTATAAATTCAACATGATATCCCAAAGTTTGTAGATGTCTTAACACCAGTTTCAGTAATGTATTCCAGACTGCATACTTTTGGGACTGGGATTTCAACAGTAAAAAAAAATAATAGTAATAGTTTCAATGTGATGCAAATGATGCTGAACGACAAGCAATGAAATGCGAAAAGCAAAAATTCCTCATTTTAACATATAGTCATAAAGTTCAGTGAAACACAAAGAAGAGGAGTACTTTTATAATAATGTTCTGTAAATACTTTGTGCCAGTGATTCCTCCACAGAAGAACATGCACTGTGTTAAAATCACAGCCAGGCATAGAGAGAATATTTGAATTTGAATTTGTCATTTGTCTTATTTATCAGTGTTTATTTTACACTGTGACAAAAGAATCCACACTTGATAGCCAGGCCTCATTATGATTAATATTATTATTATTATTAGTAGTAGTAGTAGTAGTAGTAGTAGTAGTAGTAGTAGTAGTAGTAGTAGTAGTAGTAGTAGTAGTAGTAGTAGTAGTAAGTAGTGGTGTTTGACATTTTTCAGAGTGTGGAAGGAGAGTTAAAAACAAATCCACAAATTATTAGTAAAACTACCGTTAAGACATCTGATGATGATCCATATGATGATGATGATGTTTAATCACATTTCTGACTAAAAATAGACGAGCAATAGAAATGTATCTACGAGCAGTGTGTGAATATAAAGTATGACAACATTAAGCCCAAGCAGGCCCAGTTTTTGATGAGAAGACTCGTAACACAACAGCAGCAGTGATGATGTTGTTACAGCTCAGAGTGAAGTCTGTCTGTATGCACAGCAAAGAGCAAAGAGCTGGAGCCTTTACAGAGACATTGACCTCAGGGAGAGACAAAGAACATGTTTTTCCCAGTAAAACCTTTACTGTTTGGGGGTGGACCAGACCACAGGTCAAGGCTTTTGTAAGATATACAAATAAAAGGTTTTTTTGCAGACCAATAAAAATGTACACGAACCAGTAAAACTGTGAGGCGCTGACAGATGTGACAGATGTGACAGATGCTCATTTAAACCAGTAAACATTGTAATGTCTGAAATGGAAACCCAGGAGCAGACCTGTGTTTTTGTTATTGCTCATTAAAAAAAATTCTTCATCAGTAATTGTTGCTCTAATCTCAATCCCATGTTGCTTCGTTCTCGAGTTCTCTCATTCACAGATGTGGGTGTCCACACCACGTGCCCGCTCGCAGTACCCCATCAGCCTTTTACAGCTGTAGTCTGTGGTTTGCATGGTCCCTCATTAAGAGCAGTTTAAATGGGCTGGTTCTCCCTACCTGTCATCAAATGGAGTTTTTGCACCTGTAACTAACTGACTACTGCAGTGCTTTTTTGCAGGACATGTATCTGCGGTTGCATTTGGATTCTCCCTTTCTGGGGACAAACTTTTGAGGCTGAATGCTGTCCGATCGAGTAATGCGGAAAGTGTGCTGACTGTGATCACTGCTGCTACGACTGATAATTCATCTGGAAAACGAGTGTAAATGACGAGGATTACCAATGGTTGTACACACAATGGCAAAGCTCATTTAACATTTTACCATCATTGTATATCACCTGAAATGTTTAGAACAGAGCTCCACATATTTCTGGCATTTACACACACATGTTCATTATTGCTATGCAGTCTGAGTGCTCTCTGCCTGACCTGTCCATTTGCAGTCCATCTAAAATGCACCTCTCTCTGACAGGACCCAGCAAATATTTCATTTTTAGCGTTTGTGTAAGAACAATGGCATAATTGTTTTATGCTTTAATGTTTCACAAACTAAAAGTGAAGCTTGCACTCTAGAAGACTTATGTCTTCTAATTATGTATATCAGTGTTTTATAGACAGGTTCAGCATTCTGATCCTGTGGTGGACTCATTTAAACCTCTCCTTTTTATGTTGCAGAAACAAACTAAACTAAAAGCCGGGATCAGCACATTGATGGGCCATGGTCACTTTCTGCTCCATATCATGTTTGGCTTCAATCACATAGCCCGACAGCTGTTGCAGAATAAGAGGGTTTGAATATTTTGACTTGTTTTTAGTTTTCCGGCCCCTCATGCCAATAATTCCCTCCGTCCATCTTCTTCTGCTTATCTGGGGCTGGGTCACGGGGGCAGCAGCCTAAGGAGAGAAACCCAGACCCCTCTCTCCCCAGCTCCAGCTTATCCAGGAGATCGCCAAGGCGTTCCCAGGCCAGCTGAGAGATATAATCCTAGGTCTGCCCCGAGGCCTCCTCCCGGAGGGACATGCCCAGAACACCTCACTCAGGAGGCACCCAGGAGGCATCTTTATCAGATGCCTGAACAACCTTAACTGGCTCCTTTCAATGTGGAGGAGCGGCGACTCGACTCTGAGCCCCTCCCGGATTGGCTGAACTCCTCACCCGATCTCTGAGGGAGAGGCCAGCCACCCTTTGAAGGAAGCCCATTTCTGCCGCTCCTTCTTTCGGCCATGCCAGTAATTATTTATCAGTTTTAGCAAACATACAGCATGTTACTGTCCAACCAACAACTCATGGCACAAAAGGCAATAACTGTCATACCTCTGTGGATCCAGTAAAAGCCACCTTGTCGACATCCATGTGCCTTGCAATGGCAGCACCAGCTGTTGGTCCCATGCCAGGCAGGATATTCACAACACCTTCAGGAAAACCCACCTGGAAGCAGAACCAAGGCTTAGTAAAACCTGGCTTTTTTGTGTATACAGTCACATGAAAAATACATTACTCTCTCTTTCAATTCTAAAATTTAACACATCAGGACATTTTTTTAAATCCTGGAGTCCTTACCAGGTCCTATACGATTTAAATACAACTTCAGATGAATAACAATACACAATGTTAAACCATGTCATTATTTACCTCCCAAAACTGAAACCAAAATGCAGCAGCAGTATGTAGGACGTCCCCCCGGGGTCCAGCAGCAATGAGTCGCAGTGATGGTTTCTCTGTGAATTTATTAATCTCTCACATCACCCCCGGAGCAATTTTACTCGCTCTTCTTTACAACAATACTTTAATTCATTGAGCTTTGTGGGCATTTGTTTATGCACAGCTCTTTGAGGGTCCCAGCACAATATTTCAGTTGGGTTAGGGTCTTGGTGTTGAGTAGACCATTGCAGGACCTTAATTCTTTTCCTTTTCAGGCACTCTGTTGTAGATTTGCTGCTGTGCTTGGGATCCTTGTCCTGCTGCTTGATGCATTTTGGCTTTAGCTCACTGACAAATGGCCGCACATTTGACTACTGAGGTAGTTAAAATAAGCTCTCCAGTGTCCTGGCCCCTCTGGTAGATGACATTAAACCTAATTATGTTATGGAACGGCTGTTGGAGTGCATTCCTCCCTATAGTGGTACCAAAGGTTGTATTCCAGCTTCCGAGGAAATCACACCTCCCAGACTACAGTGTGTGCCAGCGCTGGAGAGGAGATTCCTCTCTCAGTCAGCCGTTGAAGGCTGGGTGGGAGTTTGCTCTTTGTCACCAATTGCTCATGATTTCATGGATTGAATTCTATCTCTCAGAGAAGTCGTTTTCCGTAGCCATGGGGCAGCACTCCTCGGCCTCTGCCCCCATTCACTGTGGTGTGCCTCAAGGATCTGTGCTCGGCCCAGTTCTTTTTTCCTTGTACATGCTGCCGTTGGGATTAATATTTTAAAAATATAACATTTCCTTTCACTGCTACGCCGACGACATACAAATTTATTTCCCTTTGACATCGGATGTTTCTACTTCTCTGCAACCCCTATTTGACTGTCTAAATGAGGTCAAAACTTGGTTATCACATAACTCTCCCACACTGAACGAAGATAAGACAGAAGTTACAGTTTTTGATAGTCACACCCCGCTGGAACAACTAACTGATGCCTTAGGGCCCCTTGTTAGCCATCTCTCGCTCACTGTTAGAAACCTTGGTGTTTTCCTGGACAGCTCTTTCAAACTTGAGAAACACCTCCTCTTCCTCTGTGGTAAAAAACTGTTTCTACCAGCTGCGTCAGATATCTAAAGCAAAGCCATACCTCCCTTTGAAGGACCTTGAAAAGCTTATTCACGCTCTTATCACTTCCAAATTAAGACTACTGTAATTCCCTCTACTTGGGCCTCCCACCTTCCTCTTTCACCGGCTCCAGTTAGTTTGAAATGCAACTGCGTGTCTCTTAACTGGTACTAGAAATGATGCCCACATCACACCAGTTTTAGCCAACCTACATTGGCTCCCTATTGAATAACTTATCAATTTCAAAATTATCTTGCATACCTTTAAAATTTTAAACAATTTGACTCCCAGCTATCTATGCAAACTCCTCCATTTGTATATCCCTAATAAGGCACTTAGATCTTCCAATCAAATGCTCCTGACGCAACCGAGGTCTCGTCTGAAGTCCAGAGGTGATCAGGCCTTTGCTGTCGTAGCTCCCGGACTCTGGAATAACCTCCCTCCTTATATTCGTTCCTCCGAGTCCATCCAGTCTTTTAAATTGCATCTTAAAACTTATTATTTTAGTCTGGCTTTTGATTCAGTATAGTATGTTATTTCATGGCTAGTTATGGGGTTTTTTTACCCATATTGTTCATATTGTTTCCTGCCCTCCTTTTAACGGTTTCTTTTATTCTGTCTTATGCTACTGCTCTGACCGACGGTGAAGCACTTTGGGCAACTTTGTTGTTTATTATGTGCTATAGAAATAAATTTTGATTTGCCAGGGGGCAGAGGGCTTCAGGTTCAGCGAGCTCAGGATCTTATCTCTGCTTTTTGCTTTTGATTCCTTTGGTTTCATCAAGCTACAGCAGACAGCTTGCAGTGGGGTTGTTTGCAGCGCTGCATCTCTGTGCTGGCTTTGGAGCACCTGGTGTCCCCCAGAGGAGGTGGCTGGCTGACGAGGTCTATGTTGCAGTGTCCCCGGGCCCAGACCAGGTTAAGATGCACAAAAATATTTATGGATATTTTGAGGACTTCTTTTGATTTTACAACAACACATTTCTCTACATTATGTAACAAGATTTCACAATTTAAGTTCATAACAAAGAAAAAGACTGAAATACTGATGTCGACGTTCCTCTGTACGACATTTCTGATGACTAATACTTTGCGATTACAAACTGAAACATACCTCTTTGATTAGGCTGGCTACATAAAGCGCAGTGAGCGGCGTCTGCTCTGCGACCTTCATCACCACAGTGTTACCAGTTGCCAGGGCAGGGCCAAGTTTCCACGCCTGCATCAGCAGAGGGAAGTTCCACTGCAGGAGGAAAGGAGTGAATTATAAGTAAAGATAATTTGACACTTCACCTATAAAATATCCACATCCTGCTTCTATTAACGCTTCTGTGACAAAGGAAATCATCCATATTGTTTCTACTAGTGATGGAAATTCGGCTTTCGGCTCGGCTCACTAAAAAGAGCCGGCTCTTCAGGTTGTTTTGTTGCTTTAATTAATTTATTATCAACAACAATATAAAATTATGCACAAAAGGAATTACTAATGTAAAAAAAGAAACGTGGTTTTATTTATATATGTTTATATATAAATATATACGGTGGCCCCTAGAGACAAAGCATGTACAAACTCCAAAACACATTTCTAGCGTTAACTGAACTTCCAAAACAGAGCTACCTAGATCACTTAAATTACACAATTGAAAGCATATGTGTATTGTTTGTGTATTTATACACAAACACTCATATATATTCAAATAATTTTAAAAAAATGTTCATTTACCTGTTACTACCACACACCAAATCCGGTGGTTGGTGCTTGCTGGCTTGTGTAGCCACTAGGTAACAAAAGCTTAACACTGCGCCCTAGCATCCTGGAGCACTTCTGTTGTGTCTTGGAGTTTGTACTTGTTTTGGATTTTGTATTTGCTTTGTCTCTAGGGGCCACCATAAATATACTTTTATTTATTCACTCCACATAAAATGTAATAAATAAATCATATAATACAAAAACCAAATATTCACATTTCAACTTTTAACTATTTAAATTTTCAGCTTTTTCCTTTTAAACAAATTTAAAGTGAAACAACACAAAACACTGCAAACCACAACACAATTAAATATAAATTAAAATATGAAAACAAAAAGAAGATGCACATTCTCTGTCATATGGGCCTGCATGAATAAACTTTCTGAATCCTTTATCATCCGCAACTGAAAATAGTTGTGGATGATTACTATACCTTTCTAATGTGACGTTGTTGTCCCTGGCTCTCTTTCCCTCCCGCTCTGTTCCTGTGCTACTGCGAGTGTAACTACACCCCCCCCCACCCCCACCCCACCCCCGCTCAGCGCAAGCACAAGGCTCGCGTGCGGAGTGAAGCAGAGACAAAAAAGTGAAAAAAAGTGCGAGAGAGAGGGTGAGAAAAAACAAAAAACAAAACACGACTCCCAATAAGGAGCCGGCTCGCATCGTTCACTTCAAAGAGTCGGCTCTAAGAGCCGTTTCGTTCGCGACCGACACATCACTAGTTTTTACTACTATTATATGGACTTTTGCAGGCTTTAAACGGCCATTATCTACCATAAACCAGTGCAGAAACTGTTGTTTCAGTATTAATATCCAATAATGCTTTGTATCTGTATAGCTATATCTGGTGTATCATGGTCTGTGGCTCAGCTGCAGGGGAGGGGCGGTACACTGGGTTCAGGGGGCAGTGCCAAGGGGGGCTGGAAGGCTACCCTATTTCAGTAGCATGCTGGGACCTGGGAGAGAGAGGAGCTGGACTGTCTGCTGTCCAGACTGTCAGAACGAGCAAACAGAGCCAAACAGCAGTCTGTGACCCAGCAGCAACTAGAGCCTGGAAAGGGCAGATTATAAATACAACATGGATCGGTGTGAGTGTATGTAGAGCTCGGCTGAGGATAAATCTACTTTGTGTCTTTCAATCACAGGATAACCAAGTGACATTTACCTTGTTACAATTCTGTAGCAAAAGCTGTTACAAACACACAATCATGTAAAAAAGTAGCACACCCTCTGTCAGCGCTCAGATTGTTCTTATCAGGACGGAATAAAGAAATGACCTGGTGCTTTGTAGGTTTTGAAACTCTTCATGTATGTTGGTGCACGTCATTCTGCACAACACACCACAAATGTGACAAACCAAATGCAGAACCTGTTTTATCAGCAATAACTTAAAGTGATACAGAAAATTATGATTTCATCAGTATCTCATATCATTGGACTTTTCTTCAGTCAAGTCTTGAAATTTTTTCAGATGCAACTTTTTAAACGTAAGACACGTTGCCATGGTAACCCTTCCAAACAGGTGATACTTGCTCCTTCATCTCTTAATAATGCTGTCATTAACTTAGCGTTTCACATGCTCACTGAGGCATTCATTTCATGCCATACTGTATGTACACAGAGGTCACAGGTGATTCTGCAACCACGCCTTCACTCTGCAGGTGTAAAGAGAATATGTGAAGCATTTTTCTTCTTCCTGCCTACTTCCTTACCGGTATGATCTGTCCACAGACTCCAATGGGTTCATGTCTAGTGTAGCAGAAATAATCTCCATCGATGGGGATGGTCTTTCCCTCCCATTTGTCGGCCCAGCCTGCATAATATCTACACAATAAAAGTGGATTTACACACTGCGGGGTTGGATAAGAAGGCAGCTGAATGCTTCAGTAAGAAATAACAAGGAAATGATTGCACTTTGTAACATCATTTCAGATATGTTCTGCTTCACTGAGGCCAGTGATGCTTTGAAATGCTCTAAAACTTTGTTGTGTATTTGTTACCTGAGACATTTCACTACTGTGGGCAGATCCACTGCATAGGCAACAGCATAGGGCTTCCCATTGTCAAGGGTCTCAAGCTCCTGTGGAAACAACACAACAGCTTCACATGGTATATAAAACATTGAAATAACAAAAGTGCAACATCATGAGGCTCCATGTACTGCAAATGTCGTATAAAGGAACAATGACTAATGCTGTGTTTGTGCTGCAGGGAGAGGCTGTAGATAACAGCAATGCTATCCAAGCTCCACAGTGAATCATCAAACCCTGATGAATGTGAGTAACTTTGGTTCCCTTGTACCAAACACAGTCTAAACAAAAAATGGAATCAAAACAACTAAACAGATCACATTAAACGATAAAACAGTCCTGTGAAAAAGTCCAGTTTCCCACAGGAACACGGGCTTCTTAAGGAAGTATTTCAGAAATGAGAGTGCACAGAAAAAATGACACTTATGCTTTGTACTTTTTCATAATTGAAGTGAAAAATAAAGAACACAGACTTTGCTCTCGTGGCCAGATGGTTGTAGAGAGACTGTTGTCACATTGGTTTGTAGAATATTTTCCCAGTAATCCGATCATTTATTTTGCTTAGTTTGGACAGGGTTGAGTCACAGGCATTCACAAACTTCATTCTGAATGACAGCTCTTTAAATCCTATCATTATGATGCCTGACACTAACACAGCATAGCGGTGGATGTAACCGACGCAAGTGTGTGCTACGTTCTAAGTGAAAAAGCAGTCCCAAGATCTGGAAGACGTCTAAAAGTTATTTCTGAAGATCAAGGTGCTACCAACTCTTCTCACAAGAACATTGAAATTTTTATGATTGCAAATATAGGTAATGTATCAAAGAGGATTAAATGTCTGCTCGTGCGGTCGCCGGTTTAGCTCAGCGCGCTGAGCGGGCGGCCACATGCCATACGGCTGAGGGCGGCCAGCCCGCGGCCCCTTCTCGCTCTGCCCCCCGCTTTCCTGTCCTTTCTTCACTGTTTCTATCAAATAAAGCTGAAAAATGCCAAAAGATATATTTACAAACGTTTGCTCATGCATGACTATCTCAGACAAAGCCAAATATTTCCATCAGATGCTTTTCCACATGACTGTGGTAACGATGAACACAGAGAAGTAAAAGAAAAGCTGCTTTTAGAGTTTCAGCCTTTAATAATCACTCACAGCGAGGTAGGCAGCATCTCTCTCTATAGCATCAGCCAATCTGTTCAGCAGCAAGCCACGATGAGAGGCGTCCATCCGTCGCCATGGTGATCCCAACCTGAAGGCATTACCCGCTGCTTTCACTGCCTTCTCCACATCTGCCTGGAAAGACAGCAGTGCAGGATTAGCCGAGCAGTTAGTTATAAAGCACAGCATCAAACACTGGTTAGGGCTACGAAAAGTCAAATGAAGGAATTCATGTGCATTCAAATTGTGGTCAGTAGCCAAAAAGCTTCAGTTAAGGTACAAAATATAATTCACCAGTCCTCTTTTGGTTGATCCGTCAATATTCATATGATACTGTAAATATCCATAACGAAAGAAAAATCATTTACAATCAAATAGAAAAGACAAAATTGAGACTAATACATATTTATACAGTGCCAAATCACAACAACAAAAGTCTCAGGACACTTTGTGTTGTAAAGTAAAGACCCTACAATAACACACAGAACCAGGCTCAGGGAGGGGCAGCCATGGACGGGAGCGTGGGGAGTAAGGACCAAGACCCACATCAGCTGATTCAGATTGCGTGTCAGAGGACAAAAATAGCGACGCAGTTTAGAGCAGGGATATGGACATTTACTTCTGCACACAAGAGGACGAGATAAACAGGTTCCAGGACAGAAACAACCGCACTGTGCTGCTAACACAAGTTCAGTTCTTTGCAAGCATCTGCTAAGACAGCATACTAACGCTAAGCTAGCCAAGAAGCCAGAGTCAAAGCTGAGTGAATGGCGACCCCAGCACCCAGACTTCAACAGCTAACAAGCAGATGAGCAGTTGGGCTGCAGCCTCCCATTCTACCTGTTCACATTTCTACAGCAGAATCACCGTGGTGATCACTTTCTTGTGCTGGTTTTCATTTTTGCTTTATGCAATCAGTAACGGTTTAATTAAATGAAGGCATGTTGTACATACCCCATTCACAGAGATAGACTGATCATATTTAAGCAACATTAATTAATAGTAGCTTCTTTGAAGAAATGGGATCTAATAGACACGTTTGGAGGAAGTGATTATTGACGCTAACTCAGGAGGATCAATCAAAGAGAGACTCTATTTAAATATCAATAGTATTGAAAGTAGCTGTAAGTAATGACATGTCTGTGAGATGATTATGAATATTTTTTTCTCCAACTGCTAAAATTGTATTTGTGAAGAAATTTGTGAAGTTGTTACTAATTAAGATTAAATGAATACTCAGCTCACCACAGCTCGACTCTTACTCTGCCTGGATACAGTGCTGAAGACAAACCTGAGGTTACTCTTTTTTCTTCAATAAGTGGTGAATAGTAAGATGTCCTATATTTACAGAGGGCTTCTTTTTACAACAAGAAACTTTCCATCTTAAACGAGTGAGATCCCATTTCCTCTCAACCTTACAGGAAATTTGCTTTAAGGAGTGTGTTTGAGCATTACACCAGGGAGTCAAGTACTTCTGATTTTAGGCTCTTTTTTAGACCATAGTATCCAAACACGTATGCTGTGAGGATGTAACACTGTTAACCAGATAATCAACTTATTTGGAAGCAGATGATCAGACATAAGTTTTCAGGGAACCATGTCAAATGTACACATAAATGTAAAGTCATAAGCACTCCCCATGAATCAGCAGCTTGTTTGTTTGTTCAGATGCAACTTTGCAAACCTCATCCATGCTGCCACGTTCTTTTTTTTTATTAGAGAAGAGGGTTTCTCCTGGAAAACCTTCCAGACAAGCCCTTTTTCTAAATGCACTGTCATGAACTTTAATATTTAACATGCTCACTGACATCTGTAGAGTCTGACATGTATTCTTGGGTTTCTAACAATTGGATCTGAGCAGTGGAGCTCTGTAGAGATTTGACCACCTTCAGGGATTTTTATAAAGCTGCAGGGACGAAATATGGACCACAAGCCCCCAAAATTCCTAGTTTCTCTTCATATCTTAATGTTTCCTTCATGGATAGATGATCCAAGTAGTACTACTCACTGTCCAGTACTGGCTGTCATAATGGAGTAATGTTTTATCCACCAGGGTAGCAACTAGGTCACATGACTGAAAACTATGAACACTGTATGATAAAATAAGTTTTCATGGATGGAATGTGTTATTTCATAAGAACAAGAATAGAATTTTATTTTGAATCAACCCTGAGTAGCGTCCCAGTCCCCACGCATGTTGAAGAGGCAAATGTGTCAGGGCATCCACGCTGTCACACAAGGCCCCACCGTGTATGCGTGTTACCGACACCTCTCTTCCAAACGCACTGAACACATTCTATGCAGGTTTGAGACCCAAAACAACGAGCCAGCACGGAAAACCATCCCCTCGCCAGACAACCGAGTGCTGTCCCTGACTGCAGCCAGTGTGAGAAGGACTCTCGCTACGGTCGACCCACACAAAGCTACTGGACCAGAGAATATACCTGGATGTGTGCTCAGAGTCTGTGCTGACCAGCTGACTGATGTCCTAGCAGACGTCTTTAACAAGATGTTAGCATTCAGGCCAAAGAGTTCAATCTTTGTTTCATCAGACTGGAGATTTTTGTTTCTGTTATGTGACTTTTACTGAGGAGTGGCTTCCATGTGGCCGGTGGAGTGCTGTAGAAATGGCTCTTTCTAGATGACTCCTCTCTCTCCAGTTAGCAACACTGGCGCTCTGTCAGAGTGACCATCACCTCACTGACTAAGACCCTTCTGTTGTTCAGATTGGCTGGACGGTCAGGTCTAGGAAAGTCCAGTGTCCCGTGAACTCCAATCAAGTCATTGTAGAAACATCTGACAGATAATCAGTGGAAACAGAAAGCACCTGAGCTCAAGCTTGAGTCTCAGGTAAAGGCTGTGAATACTTCTATTATATTTCTGTTTTTCATTTTAAATAAATGTGCAAATATATTAAGCAGACTTTTTTCATTCAGTGGAACAAGTGAAGCGCTGTGAATACTTTCTGGATTTCTGCATATCTGTAAGCATGTACTGATTTTAATCACAGAAAAGCCTAAAAGTTTAAAAATACAGACAAGTCATCAGCTACAAGTCACACAGCCTTCTGACACGCAACTGTAGCTGTACTTCAGTCCTAAAAAATCATCCACACTATTATAATGTATGTTTTTTACATGGATCTGAGAGTTTGCTCTTCATCTGGTTCATCAGCAATCACTGCTGCTCCCAGTCACAGATAACATTTTGGTCTTTACAAAGCTCCAATACTAACTAGATATGAACACACATAAACATGTGCCTACAGTAAGCATATGGTAAATTCATTATGGTCAGTCCATCTGAGCCTGCCTTTCAACAGTACAGCCAGCACTAAGCAGCTGCTCAGTGTCACAGTTAAATTGCTGAGAACTGGTGATGGTACAGCCTGAGCCTGTAAGTCTGAGCTCAGGGTTGATGATCCCTGAAAGACACTGTAAGGTTCGTCACTTACAAGGTGTAAAAACAGCTGGGCAAAAAGGCAGGTGACTGCAACGGATAACTTGTCTGCATTTTTAGTGTCCACTCACATCTGGTTACACACAGACACACCACTTTGCTACAGTAACAGCCCCACAGGTTATGGGTTAGTGGAAGAATGTAGACTTTAGATGGTTAACAACCGACTGCAGGATATCTTTGTGTTTTTACCTTTACAGACTCTTACCTCATCGGCTTCTGCAACCTGACAGATGACTTCACCAGTTGCCGGATTTATCGTAGGAAACGTTTTCCCACTCACTGCATCCTGCCACTCATTGTTGATAAAGAGCTGAAACATTAAAAAGGTCAGTACATCATTACGAGTGCAGTGACTCTGATAAAATAAAACACTCAATACCATTTCCTGTAAAACTGTAAAACACTGATTTCAATTGAATTTTTTAATGAAATAAAGACAAAAGTCTTGCAGACTTCTGTCAGACTTTAATATCCATTTGCATATGAAGTTGATGAAGACATTTTCCTTTTGTATCTTTAAATGTAGCAGGATAAGGAGGAACTTCCACTTCTGTGATTTTTAAAAATGAATTTTGTTTTCATGCTTGACTTTTTATTGTGTTCTTAAAGAGCTTACACAAAGTCAGAACTGTCATTTACTGGTGTCTAATAGAAACAATGACACTGCATGTGATATTGTTACCAGTTTACCAACTAGCTTTCTAATATTAAGTGCCTATGGACAACTGTTGTTGTAATTTGGTGCTCAGTAAATAACACAGAACTGAACTCTTAGCCACAAAGTCCAAATTTTAACACCAGCTAAATGCAGACAGACATACACTACAGCCAGCTGCTACACTGGCAGGTAAATGTTTATACCAAGGCTGCAACGATTCATCAAGAAACTTCATCAAGAAACTCATCGAAGCCAATTCTTTGTGTTGATGCTTCATTTAACGCACAGCTCTGACGCGCTCAGTAGTGACTATGGAAACATAACCATAGCTGGGTTTATGACTGAACGATCTTAGGAAATGATCGAATTACGATTTTTCTGGCCGATATTGTGATTTCAATTCATTTCACGATTTTCTTCAAATTAACCTTCAGCACAGCGAACAGTAACATTAACAAACATGACAGAAAACGACGTCATATCGTCAAAAAAATAATGCTATTACTCTAATGTAGCATGAAAACTAAAGGTAAGAAGTGCTTTCAAACGTATTTATTAATAAGAAACATGCATGTAACTCTTTTTTTTGACCAATGGCAGTTATTACAAATGAGGAACTAAAAGGGCCATTTTTAAATGTCTTAACTTAAAAAGTCCTTAATTGTGTGAAGTTAAACAAGTTTAAGAATCAAGTTAAATAATTACTAATTAGAAAAACAAAATTCAACAGTTCCAATAAAGGAAAAAGCCTCTGCTTTGACCACATATCAGTAACACTCCACATTGTTCAGCTCTGTTACCGCTTGTTCTTTACACTCTGCACACAGCTGTGGGATGGCAACCTGGACAGTAGGTGTGGGAGGGTATCGCATATCTGCTGTCCAGCGTGGGGAGGTTTGTATTTAGTGACCGTGTTAACACACCACGTCCCTGGCAGTGTAGCGTGTTATGGCATTCGTTATCTCCCGATGTCTTCAGCTGCTCGTATCATTGAGAGCTGAACACAAATGCCTGCGGTGATTGTTCAAGCGTCGAGCTGGTTGTGTTTCCGCTGGATGTTGAAACTTTAGCACAGTTGTTTCTGGTACACGTCTGCAGCCCCAAACCCAGAATACTCGCAAATGACCGACGTGCTGCTTTTTGGGGGGATTAAATCTCAAACTGCGCGTCTGGTTCCGCTGAACAAGTAAACATTTCAAAGCGGCCGGCTAATTATGATTGGTTAGCGTGTCCAGTAGCTTCTGATTGGTGAGCTTGGCAGGACGATAGAGAGACACGTGTTTGTGTAAAATACATTAATTCATGAATAACACTACAGAGCCTGGCCATCGCATGATCGCGGTGCCTGAAATCGCAATTTCGATCAGAAAACGATAACGACTAGGCGCAGGCATGTGAATAAAAAGTACGACAACATTAATTTCAACAAACAAACTGATAACACAACAACAGCACTGATGATGTCAGAGTTTATATGGATCCAAAAAGAGCACGTGCTCCACAGAGAAAACAGATATTAAAATAAAATCTACAGAGAAATCGACAGTGTTCACATCAGGCAGCTGCCCGCTGGAGGCCGACAGCAGCAGGCTGACAGCAGCAGACCGACAGCAGCAGGCCGACAGCAGCAGGCCGACAGCAGCAGGCCGACAGCAGCAGACCGACAGCAGCAGACCGACAGCAGCAGGCCGACAGCAGCAGACCGACAGCAGCAGACCGACAGCAGCAGGCCGACAGCAGCAGGCCGACAGCAGCAGGCCGACAGCAGCCGTCCACTTTCTATCGCAGTGATACAAGCTGTTGTGCCAAAACTGATTTCTGTTTTTCAAGTATCTTTACAACTCTGTGTTATTGTACTTACATTATAACCAATCCGGTCCTTTATCCCCACTTAAAATATTTTTACAGAACTATTGTAATATTTGCTGCTGTCCTCTTGGCCAACTTACTCTTACAAAAGACATTTTTAATGTTAACTGCATAAATAAAGGTTATATAAAAGTCACTGCCAAAAACTGATTGCGGCTTCTACCTTGTTACACGAATGTTGTTTGTGGCTCAAGATGACTTTATGTCATCCATGAGGGATGCATTTGATATATGTTTCACATATTATAGCCCAACAAGTTACTTATAGCAGTTTAAATACCAGCAATCAGTTTTTGGCACAACACCGGCAGCAAGCAGGGGGGAGCCTACATGGGGGCATGGGGTGTACTACAACCACATTTATCAACTTTTGCAAAGTTATGTTTTAGATTTCATGAGAATTAAACTGAAATATTTTATTAATATTTTTTTAAATAAATAAAAGGGTTTTTTTTCTGCAGACCAATAAAAATGCACTTGGGCCAGTAAACCTCTGTGTAAAGCAGTTACACAGAGTTTGAGTTTGTGTATTTGATTTGAAATTACCATACTGGAGATTGTTTATTTGTATTCAAGAAAATTCTTCTTCAAAAACTATAAAAAGATGCGGTTTGTTTGTTGTTTGTTTGGCAGTTGAACTATTAAAACATTGCAGTTTCTAAAATGGAAATCAATAGTTAGGAGCAGGCTTTTATTGTGAAAAACCTACATTTCTCTCAGTGGAATATTTAGTATTGCCCATTACTAAGACAAAAGTGTTTCTTATCTGATTAATCGATGAAATATTTGATACAATACTTGATTACTAAAATAATCGACAGCTGCAGCTCTGCTTTGTACTGAATCAGTCAATGATCCGTGTAACAGGCCTGAGCTTTGCGTTTTAAGGCAAAAGACAAGTTACAGGTGATGTTACCTTACGGACCGTAGTAACCTACCTTTCCTGTTAATTCGAATATATCATTGATTTCATCTTCTTCTCTTTGGTTTAATTTAAAGGTTACAGGGACCATTCTGATACAAGAAACATGTCTGACCCGTGCATCTTCAGAGAGAGTCCCAATGAGCACAAGGACAACATTTAAAGAGAGGACTTCTTTTGACTGTCTCAGTCTTGGCCATCTCCTCCTCTCCGTCCTCCTGCCTGTGAGCTCAGTCACTGTACACCACGCTGAAGGAGGTCTCAGTTACTACAGAGGGAGAACAGCTCAGCTGAGTGAAGACTGAGTTTTCACAACAAATACTGGAGAAACAATAATAATCATAACAAATATGAGATGTCCCATACTGGCTGTTTCTGTCGTGCATAGATTAAATCTTCATGGTCATGTTGTGAAATCCCACGGACTCCGAGAGTCAGCGTGGCGCAGCGCTCAGAGTTACATAAGCTCCAAGTGAAAGCTGTGACCTGTTGCTGCTTCACTGTTAGCTCTGTGAGCAGCTCGTCCCTCCTATCATAGCTCTGCATGCAGGCTGCCCTGGAAGCACAGCACAGCGCAGTTTATACACTTTTATAGCGCTTTAATAGCGCTCCTGTCACGCTGTGCGCGATCTTGTTGATTACGCAGTTGGCTAACGTCCAACATCTCGTCAGCGCAGTAACAACCGCTGGAGCGACTCTACCTTGTTGTAGTGGACCTCCGGCTGGGTGCTGGGTGCTGGGATGGCGGCTGCAGAGTAGTGACAGACCGGCAGTCGTCTTAGTGTTGGAAGGCTCCGAAAAAGCACAGCGCGAAGCATGATTCCTGCTGCTGAACACCGAGACTGCGACCTGCAAACGAGTGTGTGCAAACACGGGAGATGTGGGTGGAGGTCGCAGCGGCGGGGGCTGAGCAGCACCTTCAGGGCCGCCCACTTTCGTGACGCCATGTCACGTGGACACGGATTAAGACAGACGAGGGTGGGAAAAGTGAAGGTAAAGCAAAAAGTGCCTTCAACCTGCGCTCTACCAGAAGAAGACCGCAAAGACACTTCCGGTCCTGTAGAAGTCTGTGAAAACTGCTTTTTGTATTGACCCCTATGAACACTTTCCACGTTGATCGGGTCATGTTGAATCAAAAGCCCAGTCTGTTTGTCAATCATGCTGGAGGATCACCCGTGGTACCTTTCATACCCACCAGATCTCTGCTGGGCTCACGCCATTACACTAGTCTGTGTACTGGTCAGTTTTTTCAAACTTACAGTGACTCCTAACGGACCTTCACTTCAGTGAGGTCAAGGTTACAGTCATTTTTGTAGTTTTCAGCGGATTTTCATTCATTGTCGTCGCCAACCAGTGACAAGAAGCCCAATCAAGGTCTTTCTGTACTTTTCACATTACAGCAGGGTGTGAAGTGCGCTGGTGTTTCATTTAAATACCAGTTTAATGCTAATGCTATAACTGTCAGTTTAAATGAATTTATTTTATTTATATCCATATAAGCTGCACAGAATCTTAAGGCTACTACAGTATACCTCTGTCTGGATAAAAAGTGCACGAATTTCCAAATCTTGGCTTTAATCACACCAGTACTCAGTCACACTAGTTTTTGCAAAACCTGACTTGTGCAATATTTTGTTCCTTCTGTTTACTCTGCTGCTGCCAAAATGTTAAACTGAGATTCAACCGTATGCAGGACTTTGCATCACCTACTGCGAAACACTGATGTCACAAGAGGGTTTTTTTTTTTAATCAAACTTTTATTGTTTTTAGACAAACACAAACATACAATCACTATTATCAAAAATAAAATAAAAGTTAAGCTATCAACAACAGAAAAAATCTAAGAAAGACAACTTCAGAAACCAGAGAGAAAAGGAAAAAGCTGCTCTGAAAGGAAGCATGAGAAAAAGAAAGAAGGGAAAGGTAAACAGCCCAGAGCAAAAGATAAGGGAGCACTCTAGTGTTGCCCACGGCTTGGGCCCAAAGTTTCACTGCGTCTCTTTTAGCTCCATGGGTTTGAGCTGCAGGCAGTTCAAGATAAGCAGAATCAATAAACGCTGCCCACTGAGCAGCCCAGTGAGCAACTGAAGTTTCCAGCTTGTGACAGTTAACTTTTTTTTGCAGTTATTAAACCCAGCTTAAAAACAAAAGACAAACATCTCTGAGCCTTATTTCGTTTGACTTGATATAAGTTGTTTATAGTAGAACAGACATATGTAATAAAGTAGACAGTAGATGCTCCAATACATTAGAATTTTCTAATGTTTTTTTTTCAATGGATGGTTCAGCAGTTATTAGATTCAATTCAGTTCAGTTTTATTTATATATTCCATAATTTCTTCACCTGCTTGCATTTAAATCCAGATCTAGGGTTCGTTCCAATAGATTCAGGAAGGTTCCTCACTGATAGACGTGACCCCAAAACAATGATATGGTGGCAAAAATAAGAGTTCTTCCAATTCTCTAAATATTAAGGAAAGGAACTGAACCCTCACTATACGTTAAGGTGCACCAGGTCTGTCCAGTGTCCTCTCTTGCCATCAACCCACTACCCACTCAGCACCATGTGGTGATCAGATCAGTGATCAGTCCCCACCCAAGGCACTCATCCCCTATGAGAACCCATCAGATAACATAGACACTGGGATCACTGGAACACACAAACCCTTCCACCACAGTAAGTTGGGGATTTGTGGAGGGTAGTCTAAGCAACTTAGTTATTTTATTATTGTGCTGTATTAAAAATCAAAAGTCTAATTTCGACTTAATTTAACTGGAACAGCTTTGAGAGTAAACTAAAAAAAATGTAATTATATCTCACACAAGATTTCTGTCTGACCTTTGTTTAAAAACTACAGGGTCCATATAATGGGATATACAGTTATTTTTCCAGCACTTTATGAAGTAAAAGAAACATGAGACGAAGAAAGGAGAGGACACCAGATTTCCAAATGCCAAAGGAAAACTGGAGAATGAGAAGCACAGGAAGGAACAGGAGAGAGGAGACAGTCATATCACACAGTTTTAAACATTATTCATAACAGCCAAACGTGATTCAGACAAATGTGAGTGCTGTACAGAAGAGGAAACCATAGAGCAAGTTGTATTACGCTATGAAGCTGAGAGCAGGGTTAGAAGAACGAAAGCTGACTTAAAGTTATTTAAGACTCGTTTGTTTCGGTTTTGGTTTTTGGAGCGACGTGATTCACACGCCCTACCAGTTGGTGGCGCTAATGCACCGTTTCGCTGTTTGTCAATCGCTAATAAACATCAAGAAGACGAAGAAGAAGGTAAAGCAGAAGAACGTTAGGACGGTAGTTCAGTAGCCCGTGAATGTGTATTTGTTAGTGTATAATCCCATTCCTCTTTAGGTAGTTAGTACTGTTAGTGTGGAAGTGGGTTAGTGCGGTAAGTGAGTGGGCTGAGGACCGCAGCAGAAACGGGCTCGTTGCTGGTTTAGCTCCAGCCTAATGAGCTAAACATTACTTGTTAGCTTGTAGCCCAGTCTGTGAACGTAGGCAGCGTACAAACTCCAGCTGAAGGTAAGGCTCACAGCGGCCAGCGTGTGTACACGGAGGCGCTTTTCTGAATGCGGCTGTTGTAGCGTTGAGCTCATGTTGGCTGTGTTTTTCTCACAGCATGGCGCTCAAGTCCGGCGAGGAGCGTCTGAAGGAGATGGAGGCTGAGATGGCGCTGTAAGTACAACCAGTCAGCCCGAAACATCCTCACTGCACACACAAGCCGCAGAGCTGTACTAGCACCTCTTAGATTACGTCGCAGGTTTTTCATGTGACTGTTTGCATGTCGACGCAATAAATGTCACAATAACAAAATTAAACTAGTGTTGTGGTGCCCATTTGCCTAACAAGCAAAAGATCCCAGTTTGCCTCTGGGAAGAGACACAGATGCATCCAGTGTGCAGGTAACCCCTCAGGCAGCTGTGCAGGAAAATCCCAGCTGACATCAGCATCCAGCCACATTCAAGCTCAAATCTCCAGTTTTCCTCATTCTGGTGTTTGCTTTGAACATCAGCAGTCATCTTGATAGTCTCTACAAAACTAAATGTGTTGAGTTTCAGCCATGTGAGTAGATAATCGTATTAAAAAGCAGGTGAACACTTGTACCTAACAAAACGGCCAGTGAGCTGCTGCCCTTTCTCTTTACTAGTTTATCTGTGATCCACAGATTACTCACTTTGCTCTTCACTGTCACGCATGAAGGATGTTTCATGACTTTTATTCAAGTTTATTTCCACAGCTTTGTGTATCGGCCATCTGTTAGTGTGTATTTGCTGCATTTACACAAACGTGTCCTGTGCTGTGGAATGGAACTTTCTGGTGGAAAAGCTTGTTTGCACATAAAATGAAGTGAAGGGTTGAGTTTGATAGATGCAGTCAGGGAAACATTATTTGAACCCCAGCTGATTTTGTAAGTTTGCTCACTAACAAAGAAATGATCAGTCTATAATTTTAGTGGTAGGTTTATTTGAACAGTGAGAGACAACAATAATCAAAACAATCCATTTCAAAAAAAGTTACCTGCATAGAAGAGAGCTGTCCATAGACGCAATCAATCTATCCAGATTCCAAACTCTGCACCATGGCTAAGACCAAGAAGTTTCCAAGGATGTCAGGGTGAAGATTGTGGACCTACACAAGGAATAGGCTACAGGACCATCACCAAGCAGCTGGGTGAGACGGTGACAGGACTGAAATCCTGCCATGCTCGCAGGGTCTCCCTGCTCAGGAAAGGCCACGTACAGGCCCGTTTGAAGTTTGGCACTGAGCATCTCAATGATTCAGAGGACGATTGGGCGAAAGTGTTGTGGTCAGATGAGACTAAAATTGAGTGTTCGGAGGAGGAAGAATGCTCACCATCAAAAATGAAATCTAATACAAACATCACTCTGCTTCTCTAGCTTTGAGCAGGAGGTTCTCGGTGGGCCAGTACCAGTATCAGGAAGTCCACCTGTCATGGAGGCAGTACCTGTAGCTCTGGCTGTCCCAACAGTTCCAGTGGTGCGACCCATTATAGGAACCAACACCTACAGACAGGTTTGTGTGTTATAAAAGTATTGATCTCGATGTGATTAATAAAAACAGCACCCTCTCTCGCTCACACACTCTGTGGTCTTTCTCAGGTCCAGCAGACATTAGAAGCCAGAGCTGCAACTTTTGTTGGACCTCCACCACAAGCCTTTGTGGGACCAGGTAAAGACAAATGCTCACATGACAAGAGTGTCACCTTCCAGTAAAAACTCTTCCTCACCTCGAAGCACGCTGACAGTTAGATCTGCTGCCAGCTGGTTCGATCCGGCTGCTTTGGTTTGTGTTTCAAAATATTTGGATGGAAACCAAAGCTGATGAAAGCTGTAGTTGGAATGGATAACGATATCAGCTGTTTCCTCAAAAAAAAAAGTACTGGAGCACTGCAACCAAAATAATTTCCCCTAGGGATCAATAAAGTATTCTGGTTGTTTTTGATGCATGTTGTGGTGCTAAGATTCATTTATGACTGACCAAAGTTTAGAGGCTTAAGCAGTTTTCAGATGCCGCCATGCTGTGCTCACGCTGTGCTCACTCTGTCAGTTCCTCCAGTACGTCCTCCTCCTCCCATGATGAGACCGGCTTTTGTTCCACATATTCTGCAAAGACCAGGTAATTTTTGAAGACTTGGTGTTTTTGCCTTGTGGCTGTGTCTGAACATTACATGTAGCATATAGTGTTTGAAATCTGCCTTATTTGGAGCAAACAGAACATGCAGACTTGATGGTCAGTGTTTCAGGACAGGGTGTTGATACAGGCTGATCACTTAAACTCCACCCGAAGACGGAGTTTAAAGGAATCTGCTGAAAACACTCTAAGACACAAACCAGTCAGATGGGTTTGCAGAGTGTTGGGAAGCATTGAAATGGTTTCATAAACCAGTGTAGATGAAGTTTGTCTCAGCTGAACATGGATTGTGGGTTTGACTCTGTGTTGTCAGGTGGTCAGAGGTTACAGATGATGCGTGGTCCTCCAGTAGCACCTCCTTTGCCACGACCTCCTCCACCTCCACCCATGATGCTCCCTCCTTCCCTGCAGGGCCCAATGCCTCAGGGACCTTCTCAGCCCATCCAGCCCATGGCTGCTCCACCTCAGGTTCGCAAACATAAGTCTGTGTGTGCAGAATGCTTCATGTCTTACTGAGATCATGTAAAATGGACGAGCGTCACCTCGAACCCTCTCGTCCAAATTTGTCTCTTTCAGGTTGGTGATATGGTTTCGATGGTGTCAGGCCCACCTACACGACAAGTAGCCCCACTTCCTGTCAAACCAACACCATCAATCATCCAGGCAGCACCAACTGTGTACGTTGCTCCTCCTGCCCATGTTGGACTAAAAAGAAATGAAGTTCACGCTCAGAGACAGGCCCGAATGGTATTTTCATTTTGATCCGTGCATGAACACACATTTGTTTTACGCTGGATTCTTTCAGATGTACAGAACTTGTAGTTTCTGAGGCCTTGTGATCTGGGTGTTGCAGGAAGAACTGGCAGCGCGGGTGGCCGAGCAGCAGGCTGCAGTGATGGCTGCAGGTCTGCTCAGCAAGAAGGAGAGCGAGGACAGCAGCACGGTGATTGGACCTAGCATGCCGGAGCCTGAACCCCCCCAAACTGAGGTGGATTTCTGCAAAACACTTTGCTCTTTACTGTGTAACGAGGAGCGAGAGCCCGTAAATATTTAGACTGTGAAGCCACATAGCAGGCGACGTGCTGGGCAGTAACACTGCACGTACCGCTATTTCAGGTGTTATATGCATTTTTAAAATACTGGTGAATGGAAAACTTATAAAGTTTAGTGCTGTGGGCGTATTTTGAGGGGACACGTCATACTTTTTAAACTCATAGAATTATAAATATTATTCTACAGCTAATTGCCTTCAACATCTAACATCGTGACCCAACCAATATGTGATGACATTTATGAATTTGCACATTTACAAATGAGATATGTATTTATATTAAATAATGTGTAAATAAGTATCTGTCACAGATTTGGGAATTTCTTTTGTTTAAATTTACATTTTAGTGTTTTAGGTGCTGTTACAAATGATAAACCGTTAACATAGAATGGTAAACAATATAAAAAAAAAAAAACAATGTTTATAAGGTAATTATTCATCTAAAATCAAAATGCATACAATCAGAATACATTTCAATGAAAATATTTTGACTATTACAGTATATGAGAAGTCAAATATTTGCTAATTATCAAAGCAAAACAAATTTTCAAAACACCAGGATACTCGCTGGAATTTAACAGGAGGACCATGCTTTGCTGAACAGCATGCTGTTAGCGATAATGCTAGCTACCCACAGCACAGCATTAGTTTACTGTTATGGCCCTCTGGAGCTGTCCCTGGTACTGCATTAACAGTGATGACTGTGAGTGCTCATCTCAGACTGAATAGTGTGGAAAAAGTAAATGTCTTTTTTTTTTAATAATTTTATTCAAAAAGGTAAACTTTCATATTCATTAAATGTAAAATATTTAAAGATTTTTATTTTTGTTGACTGTGGTTTATCAGCAGCATATATCAGATTATTAGAATATTTCATTTTTAATGCTGCTGACTGTCCTAGTTATCCAGATGATGCTTGACAACAGCACTTTCTACCCAAAGTTAAACTTGAGGTGTGTGTCTGTGTGTGTGTGTGTTCGTCCCAGCATGTGGAAACTACTACTGAAGACAAAAAAAAGGCAAAAACAGAGAAGGTGAAGAAGTGTATCCGCACAGCAGCAGGGACGACCTGGGAGGACCAGAGTCTGCTGGAATGGGAATCAGGTACAGCTCCACCAACTTTACTAACAATAATAACAGAAGAGAGAAAGCTCGATCTCAGAGTCATTGTTTGTTTTTTCAGTTAATTTTTAGCAGAGTGATGTTTTTACATCAGTTGAATGCAGCTAAAGTAAATAATTTTTTTTTTAAAAAGGTGTGTTTAAGTAGCCGTGGTGATTTTAGTTTTTCATGTGTAACATCAGCAGAATTGTCTCCATGTTGCAGATGACTTCCGTATTTTCTGCGGTGATCTTGGTAACGAGGTTAATGATGACATACTGGCCAGAGCCTTCAGCAGATACCCATCTTTCCTCAAAGCTAAGGTCGGCTCATTTGTCTGTTCATCTTTTTTTTTTTCTTCCCCTAACAAAAAGACGATAACTAAGTTAGAAACTAATGCACATGTATTACGCTTTTGTCAGAGAATTAAAAAAAGATTAAAATGTTATGGCTAGATGAGATCAAATTAGAACTGAAGTTGTGTAGAATGGCAGGACGAATGTGGAAATGATCCAGTCAGAAGTAATCCTCTGTGGGCGGTGACCACTGACATTTAGTTGTACTTTCATGAGAAATAAGCAACAAAGTGCTTGGAAGGAAGAGACGAGCAGACACGCCTCAGGTGAAGGAAAACGAGAAGCTCTGTAAACTGTGGAGCTACTGACCAGTAAAAACACAAACAACTGAATAAACTTTAGATTTCATCAACTGTATTTAGTCGACTAAAACTAAATGAATGTACGTTTCTAAATTATGATTGAAACCAAATTAGATTTTAGTCAAAAGACACTCAAATGAAATCATATGCTGTCAAATTCAGTTTGATAGGATATCAATTCCCTGAACATTTAACACATACGCTGTAGTTAAACGATGTCTTCCATCTGGATTTTTTAATGTCTGGTAACAGATGAAAGCAGAGTTGGAGACTCTTCAGCTTTAAACGGTTCATGTCGCCCTTTATGAAAAAGTCTTTGTCAGCTTCTATAAAAGGAACGCTGTTCAAGAGGCAGTAAAAACCTGCATGTTTGTTGTTTGTGCCTCACATGTAACCAAAAACCTGAACTCAAGGTTAGCTCAGGGGAAACCGCTGATCTAGCAACCAGTGGATTTTCAGGGCAGGTGCCTGGGCAGTTTGACCTCTGACTGGGATGGGAGGAGTTTGCAGAACCCCAAAATATTTGACTGTCATCTGCAACAAACTCCTGCTGTTGGTGTAAGGAGTGGCTGCACCTGCTCGCTCGGAGTATACTGGTTTCCTCCCACAGCCCAAAGGCATGTTATCTAATTAGCAATTATTAAGGTGCATTGGGTGATCGATAGTGAGGGTATAAAGTACTGTTAAAAATACTAGTCCACTTCTCTGTGGAAGTGTCTCGTGTCACCGGTTGGTGGGTAACATTACTATGTGTGTCACCAGGTGGTCAGAGACAAACGGACTGGAAAAACCAAAGGCTACGGTTTTGTGAGCTTCAAAGATCCAAATGACTACGTGAGAGCCATGAGAGAGATGAACGGTGAGTCTCCACACACGGGCTAAACTCTCGCTACAGCTGTTACAGGGGATTTGTTACCATCCTGGCACTCTTACAGTTCTGTCTCTGACAGCAACCTGTTTGTATCCCTCTCTGTGTTTGTCCAGGGAAGTACGTTGGTAGCCGTCCCATCAAACTGAGGAAGAGCATGTGGAAGGACCGCAACATTGAAGTGGTTCGCAAGAAACAAAAAGAGAAGAAGAAACTGGGCCTCAGATAGTTTCCAGCAAGTGTGTGTGTTTGTGCGTGGCCTCAAGGCCAGACTGTGTGAGATCATGACCCGGTCCTTGGACCGGATCCGGTCATAACTTTTTTTTTTTGCCTTCTAAAATAAAACCAATATTTTTAAGCTGTTCGTTTTACGTGATGTGCTTACATTGTATCCATACTGACTGCCATTGTAATCAGTTTATTTTGAACGAGGCAGTGGTTCAGTCTCCTTTTGCCTTGGAAAATTATTGAAGGGACTCTACAATAATGATTTGGTGCAATATACAATTGAACTGGAACCCATTAGAAAAGGCTCTGCAGACCACAACAACTCAAAAGCTAAAGAGGGGAAAATCCTCATTTCAACAATTAAGGGCTGAAGAAATAAAATCACTTTATAACCTCAGAAACACGGGCCTACGTCTGAATGTTAACAATTAACACTGGCTCAATGAAAAGGCCTCAGCATGTGACATGGTTAACTGTCAGTATCTACAGGGAGAAGTAAAAGCCTTTACTTACTGTCATGGCAGGAATTTAAAGGCTGGATGCACACACTGATTTGAGGGAAGAGCTTTATGACAGCGCTGCAGTAACAACTCGACTGGTGCCAGTATGTGAAGGTTATATCAGCTTATCTTTATCAGCAATTACATTCAAAATAAATGCAATGAAACAGAAACAAAGAACTACAAATTATGTCAGTAGGCAAGTTGGCCAGTTAAAGTGAAACTTTCTCTAATCTGTGTCGCCACAGACCATCCTATAAAAACAAAACAATGGGAGCAAAGACTGCACAATCAGCTCAGCAGTGACATTCAGGCGTGTATTAACACAATCTTGAGTTATACAGGCAAAAATATAAAGTTTAAGATGCATGTTAGATTCAAACCCCTGCAGCGGACATTCGTGAGCGCACTTTCTTCCAAACAATGTCAGATATGATTCAAGGCATTACAGGTGGTAGAAGATTAAAGCTGTAGGAACGCCAGCACGAATCCCATGATTCATAGCAACCAGCTTCATCATACTACAGTTCCCAACAACTCCTCCACAGCCGTCCGTCCACTGAAGATGACATCATTCACTGACACACCATCGTAACAGGAACCAGTCAAAGACAGGGCTAGGTTATTGTTCTTTATGAAGCCGCGCATGGACTCTGGAAAGTAGACAAAATACCATTAAAGGATTTGTCATCACACCTTGTTAATGTATAATATTTAAACAGATTCATACTTACCAACTCTCTGAAAGTGTCCTTCAAAATACTGAGGTATGCAGTCCTGTTGAAAAGATTATCAAATATAATTTATCTCTATTAAAGCAACTCAAAGTGCAGTATTGGTATCTCTCATATGCACACACAACCAGAGGCCTGGGAGCTTGAGGGTCCTGTGCAGTATCTCAGCTGTTCCACTCTTATGCGGACAGATCTCGGATGTTGTTCTTGGGATCTGCTGGAGCCACTCGACTAGCTTGGGGGTCACTGCACCGAGTGCTCCGATTACCACTGGGACCCTCACATCTTCTCGAGCTCTTCTCTCAGTCCTTGGTACTTCTTGAGGTTTTTGTGTTCATTTTTCCTGATGTTGCTACCATTCGGTATAGCTACATGTAATCAGGAGTCTACCACACAGAACATCTATGCTATGAATCCAACGCAAAGGTTCAAAGACTATCCAACATATATCAGCAGGACATAAGCTGTAAACTGGGACAGCATACACTAAGATGCACTACAAATCCACTGTGATAATGTACAGGGAAATCTGTACTGCACATGGATTTAGAAGTCCTGATGGGAAATACCACCAAAGGCATTTCCTTGCAGTTCCAGAAAGAAAAGCAGCTCCTGGCCAACCAACCAGGCAGTCGTGATCGACAAGAAGCAGAAGTTGAGAAAGAACAAGACAGAAGTGATAGAGTCTGAAGGAACAGCTGGATCAGATGTGGAAGCTAAACCTCAAAGTGGCCCCAATGGTAACAGATGAACCCTGAACAGCAGAGTTCAGACACAGCATCAGAGGTTTGTGTCCAGACGAGCGCAGTCCTACGAACAGCTAAGATACTGCGCAGAACACCCACATTTCCAATTTCATTGTTTTAACATATTTGTACATTTTACATGTTTTCTTAGATATTTTTCACACGTTTCAGATCATCACATTTTAATATTGAGCAAAGTTTATTTCCTGATGTGAAAAAGTAGTTGCCCCTGAAACGTCATGAATTAACTGTGAAGCTGAGTTCAACTTTACTAACAGCTAATTGTGCCAAACACAGGGACTAAAGAAGTCACCTAAACAGAACATTTTTCCATGATGGAAAAAGCCGTCCGATTAAAACAACCCTGTGAAGAAGAGTGGGACAAAATTCCTCCACAACGATGTGAAAAGACTCATCCCAGTTATGCTGCAAACAGCTGATTGCAGTTCTTGCTGCCAATGGTGGCACAAACAGTCATTAGTTTTCAGGTGGAATGACTTCCTCCAGTCAAAGGCAGGAATGTTTGGATGGCCTTTTTCTATTAATAAATGAAATCGTTATTTCAAAACTGCAGTTTGTATTTGTTTGGGTTCGTCTCAAACATGTATACATGACGATATGCAAAGAAAGGACTGAAAGTTATTGTCCTTCAGAAATAGGAAGAGATCCCGCCATGATGAAATCCGACTTGAGAGATCCATCTGACTCCACGTGGAAGAGCGGCAGTCCAGAAACCATTCTTAAGGAAGGGAAAAGGGAAGAAAAGGCTAAACTACGCCGAATTACACAAGAACTGAACTGAAAAGAAAATAAAAAGTGTGAAATTTGAAGTTCAAATTGCTTTTAATACACAGTCCTGGCATCAGCCTGCTTTTACTACAACACGCTGATGTTGACCCTCGAGCCTGAACGATTACATGCTGTGTAAATACACCACATATGGATGCTAGACTGCAAACAAACAGAACCCACTGCAGAATGGTGGAAATACAAAAAGGCTGCTGAAGAAAAATCCCACTGTGTTTGTCTTTACACCAAATATTGACTTTCAAGCTTGTAGAAATGTAAAACTTTTCATTGTTGCTTTACACAGTTCAATAAATTCCTGCACCTACTTCTCATTTTCATAGTTAAACAGAAAGAAAGAAGAGGTGGCTGGAGACTTTTGCACAGTCCTGTGTGAGTGTGTGTGTATCCTATATAATATTCAGGAGTGGGGTCATACCCTGTGTAGAATCACTCGACTCCAGCGGGGTGCCGCAGTGACTCCTAGGTGGCAGCGCACCGCCTCAGTGGCTCTTGATAAGAGATGCTCGGCTGTTGCAGCTTCTGGAGCCCCAAACTCCTCCTGGAACCATGCCCCACCCATCATTACCTAGAAAACATGATGAAAAGATATGGACAGATAATCACATGTGAAATGAGTGGAAGTGTTGTTGTTATTATAAAAGCTGGCTGAGTTCTTCAAATACGCTATATGGAGATACGCTTCAGTGCTTCCTATAGTACACAGGATACTCCAAAGCAGTGTGGTGTGCAGAACAAGTCAACACAAATAACAGCGACAGTTCATGTAAATTCACATTCTCATTCTAAGTTAAAGAAGTACAATCTTTCACGTTCCTTAGATTACCATGACCTGGATGAGAACCTGCACAGTTATACTTATAAACAGGTAATCAGGCATCCAGTCCATCCAGTCCAAGTGTTTCTGGGAAAGATACTGAACACCAAATTATCTCTGATGCATCCATCAGAGCAGTGTTTCCCAACCACTGTGCCATGGAAGATTATCTGGTTCCAACTGATTAGTACTGTAAGCAATCAGTGTGAGTAACAGGCAGTTACATTTTATTCCACTAGAGGGCAGTACAACTACCTGCTCTAATTAAATGTGCTGCCAACTGCCAGTAAAACAGAAGAAGACGAGGAGGAAATGACATAATAGTCATGCTGTGAGACGTAATAGCAACAGATAAATGTCTGAAAAGAAAAAGTAGTGTAACAAGAAAAGACGACCGTGATCACAAATCCAGTATCAGCCACAGTAAAGATGCTGGCAGGCAACAAATCTTCCACAAGGCTGCATCAACCAATTGTTATACACAGAAACACACTGTGATGAAAGGTGATGTTCGTCTGTACCGTCAGTCTAGTAGTCTGTCCATCTGGTCTGTTGTGCTGAGGGAAGGGAACAGAGTCATAGACCACCCCGAGCAACCCTCGATCCTCTGATGACGGGACGAGGTGACCAAAACCCTGCCAACACACACACAGACACACACAATCACCTAGAGTCCCAGGTTTGAATAAGCTTGTGTGCAGTCTGTCTGATGTTCTTTTCTCCAGGAACTCCAAAATCACATGAATTTGTGGATTATTGTGAACCAGAAAGATAAGTCACTGTTTGCACTGGAGGCTTCAGTGGCTCACAGAATGAAAGTGATGGTTCAATATAGTTTGTTTTTACAACAAAGTGAAAATCTTCATATATCTGGTACTCTCAAAATTCAAAGAAGTGTTTTTTGTGCTCTCCTGTATTCTCACCATTACAGGCAAGATGGAGCCGTCATACTCCAGATTGACCACAGCTACTGTTACTGAGGAGATGTCCTGCAGCTGCTGGGTAAGAGGTCGGCAGGAGCGGGGCAGGACTGAAGAAAGAGCTGTGAACACAGAGGGTTCAAAAAAGGAAACTTTTAATGTTATCCTTCAAATGATCCAGAACATTTGGTGTCACATAGGCAGGTTTTTGAAATGGGGCCGCCTTGAATGCTTACATGTTCATAAAATCGACCAGCAGTTAGAAACGATCCTGCCATTTAGTGCTAACTCAGCGGGTTCAGGCGCGACTGATGGCCTCAAAAACAGAGCGTCATTACCAACGTGTCACACAAGAAACATCTCATGATGTAAAACCAGCGAGCTCTCTCAGCCATCACAGCCTCGTTGTTGATACTGACGACATCGGTTACAGAAGGACTTCAAACTGCTAAAGGTTCCAGTGTTGGGGCCATGACAACAAACATCATCTCACCACAAACCGACCACGACCAGCTGCTCACTGCAAGACTTCACAGAGTGAAACTAATTTTCAGAGATGACCAAGAAGCTGTTCAAAGGGAGTTTTTTCTTCCCACTGTCGCCAACGTGTTTGCTCAGAGGTCGTCTGATCGCTGGGCTTTCTCTGGGTTGTGTTTATCTCACAATATTGTGAGTCAGCTTGAGGCGACTGTGATTTGGTGCTATATTAATAAAATGTAATTGAACTGAATTGAATTTGGTGAGAAGTGAGCTAAAGGAAAAATTGAGCCCCACCCAGCTTACCTCTCATTACATCATCCAGCCTTTAAGATTATACAGAGCGCTATAACAGAGTTTATCTATTGATCTTGCTAAGAGTTAATCATCTTTATTCTTAATCCAACATGTAATAAAAGTAAGAGTCCAGTTAATATGATGAATGATAAATGCAGTTAAATGAAAATGAGTAATGTGTGTAGACATGATCCAACCTTATAATACTGTGACTGGACCACACGTAGTTATGAAGAGAAACATGAGAGGAAGTATTCTTATGTATTTGAATTTAAAGGAGATGATGTTCAAATGGATGTGATGATAAATCTGAGTGAAATGACACAAACTGAGTGAAACTAAGTGAAGTGTATTCATATGTGCCTGAATTTCTACACTAAGAATAAAACAAACATGAAGAAAATGTCATGAAGTTAAAGTTTAAAACTTAGTTCTGACTCACACACGTGTAAGAGGTCAGATGAAGGTGCGGCTGGACGTCGGGCGACTGCTGGTCATCAACAGTGATTGGGTGTCCAGAAAGATCATTTGGCTCTGAGACGCCAACGTTTGTGATTTGTGATTTTTGCCATGTTAGCGTAGAAATTCAAGAGGATTTGAATTTCCTTTGTTTGTGTCTAGAAAACTACTTCCAAAAGCTCGACTCCTTGCCGACAGATTACATCCACATAGATGTGGTGTGTCCTCTTCTTCTACCTCCCACAGATCAGAACAAAGTCAGCATTAGTTCACAGCAAGCTCATTAAATAAGTATGATTTCAATCATGTCAGTGATTGCTTCTGTGATTCGTACCATTTGATTCAGCTTTTGCTTTGTTCTTTTTAAAATGCTTTAATAAAATATTTGCATTGTGGACATTCCCTTTCAACCCTTTGTAAAACAATAAAGCTAACAATGAGTATTAAACTACATTTGTATAAATAGCTCTTACAGGTTACTCCAGTCTCTAAAAGTAACAAACCCTAGTGGCTCAGCTTCCCGAGCCACTAAACTAAACCTAGTCGTACTGCAAGAGCACCGATCTACAGCGGAGCTGTCGCTGACGGGTCTGCGAGGCTGCTCAGGACCCCGGTTGTTGTCAAAGGGAGCGGGGCAGACACCTGGAGGAGAGCGGCAGTCTGAACTGGTTGAGTTCCCTCACCCCGCCGACTGCATCCAAGTTTTGCAGCGACTACTGAGGACGAACCGAAGAGCAGAAATAGGACTTTTTAAACTGACGGCCGATCCAGACTTCCTGTGTCGGGGTGCTGGTCCCACAGAGCAACAATTTCAAGAGCACCTTTAAAAATACACGTAGGAAATGATTTTACCCACTGTACAGTCACAAGCTGTGGGTAGTGAGAGAAAGAAACACAAAGCAGTGGAAATCCCTTACAGCCATTCAGGGAAGCTCAGAGTGAAGCTGCTATTGCACCATCAGTGCTGATGGCGGCTTTACAATCATACTCGCCTTTAGCAGGCAGTGCAGAGATGATGTGGTCGGCTGATATGACTCCATCCTCCAAATGGACCTACAGAAACACACAGACACACACAGCCACACACAGCCACACACAGACAGCCACACACAGCCACACACAGCCACACACAGCCACACACAGCCACACACAGACACACAGACACACACAGACACACACAGACACACACAGACACACACACACAGCCACACACAGACACACACACACAGACACACACAGCCACACACAGCCAGACACACAGACACACACAGCCACACACAGCCACACACACCCACACACAGCCACACACACACAGCCACACACAGACACACACACACAGCCACACACAGACACACACAGACAGACACACAGACACACACAGCCACACACAGACAGACACACAGACACACACAGCCACACACAGACACACAGACACACACAGCCACACACAGACACACACACAGACACACACAGCCACACACAGACAGACACACACACACAGCCACACACAGACAGCCACACACAGACACACACAGCCACACACAGCCACACACAGCCACACACAGCCACACACAGACAGACACACAGCCACACACAGACACACACAGCCAGACACACACAGCCACACACAGCCACACACAGACAGACACACAGACACACACAGCCACACACAGACAGACACACACAGCCACACACAGGTTATCAAAGTCATCTTAGACTCTACGGCCTCTGACATGTTGAACTGTAACACTCAAAGCAATAATTAAAGCTCAAACTTTGCAGTCACTGACGTCTTGCTGATGTGCAGAGGCTTAAAAACAAAAGTTTCACTGTTCACTGTATTTTCAATGAGGTTAACGTGTGTAGACCAAATAACAACATTATTACCCTGATTTCAACCTGCTGGTGATGCAGAAATAAGAAGAGAAGAGATTTATCTGAGCTCCCTGACAAAACCTCATACTAATACAGTCCAAGTTTACATTCTTCTTTCTTACTGTCGTTACGTCCTCGTGCTAGCAGTAGAGACATTACACATTCTCTTCAGAAAATGTGAAACCTTGCAAAAAGCCAAATGATGCCAAAGTGCAAACAAACTGCCATTCCCCCGACACTATCACGTCT
Organism: Pelmatolapia mariae; assembly: GCF_036321145.2. Classification (NCBI taxonomy): domain Eukaryota; kingdom Metazoa; phylum Chordata; class Actinopteri; order Cichliformes; family Cichlidae; genus Pelmatolapia; species Pelmatolapia mariae. The sequence continues at coordinate 38,613,767 of NC_086236.1, read as the reverse complement.
GATATGATGGTACCAACATAACACACCACTGCAAACCACCTAAGGTTTAGTTAAACGTCTTTAGCCTCCGCACTGACCTGCCAACCAGAGGCTGAAGGATCAATCTGTTTAACAACAGCCTCTTTGTGAAGTTGCACTCTCCCACTCTGCTGTAGGTACTCTGCAATGGCTTCTGGAAACGACTGCATGCCCCTCTTCAACGACCACTGGGCCCACGACTCTTTCTTCGATCTTTTAGCCAGAGGGCCGCGGGTAATCACCTGAGCCTCACCTGCAGGTTTCAAACATACAACCTTAGTCCTGCAATAGAGACAGCACACTTCACTTTTAGCACGGAGGAAAGTGAGACACCCTGAAAACACTGAATCCAGGCCAAACAAATGATGACAGCACACAACACAACCATCTGTTAGCATCAATGCAGGCAGAAAAATAGCCACCAAAGAGCCAGCGTGTAGAACCAGGACCCAGAATGAGTTCAAATCAATTATTTGATTTTATAAGGCTAAACACAGACATTTAATCAGAGTCCTGACAAACACGTGAGTCAGAAAGTCCTGGAAGTGATTTTAAGATAAACTAGAAGTGCAGTACAGGTAAATGGCTGCACGTAGTGGGAAATTGTCACAGTGGAAGTGTTGGAGTGTACCTGAGCCCAGCAGCATTCCCAGGACGATGGAACCTCTGTGCTGCTCTGCGTTGTAGAGGACAGGAAAACAAGAGCGCACACTCAACTTCCTGCAGTCCCCTGCAAATACACCTCGACACAAACTGTCCACAGCTATGTCTGCTAACTAAACACACACGCACACACGCGCGCACACACACACACACACACACACACACACACACACACACACACACACACACACACAATGTTACCTTTTCAGTTCTGTGAATCTTATGTAATTACCGTTAGCTTCACGTTTCCATGTCTTTCTTAATAAACACACTCATGTTTCCTGTCCATCATGAGTGTGTTGCCTCCCTCACTCATAAAAAACAAGATAAACAGCTGTCAGGTATCTGCTTGCACTTGTAGCTGATACACACCTGATCATTCAGACTTTGGTTCAGGCTGTGAGTTTTTGGTGGCCTCCTGGTCACGCGTGAGCTCTTTGGTTCAGAACTTTTAGATCTGCCTACATGGGTGACTGGGCTGAATGTTCAAGTAGCTCACCACTAATCTGAATAATGACTGGGGTTCATGATTAGGCAAGCTGGGCCAGGCAGTAAGCAGACAGGAGTTTTCACTTTAATTGAATTGCCTCTTTAATGCACTAATCGACACGGGGACAACGCTGGGGTTTTGTTTCTTTTAGTAAGGGGTTTTTTGTGGGCCTTTGCAAAAGCAAAAATGCAATTGCAAAACATTTGTCTGGGTTTGATAAGATGGTAAGTATACTGCTGATGAAAGGAGTCTTATTGAAGTTACTAAATCAGCAAAATTTTTCCAGACTGCTGAACATTTTGAGACTGACATCAGGTCACTTTTGTTCGGCATTCTTTGTTGCTATATTTAGCTGGTGTTAGGTCAGTAACTTGGTTTCAATAATGCCGTTTGATTTGTGGCTCCTGTTGCATTTTTGTTTTTGGCATGTTACCACAGGTTTATTGAAGCGACTGCAACAATTGTGTGTGTGTGGGGTTGTTTACTGACACAAAGTTCTGAAAGTTCTTCTCACCTCCTTTCCTAGCCTCCTAGAAACGAACGAATGGACTGACTCGTCGTCGTTCTTGGTTTTATTCACCAGTATCTCAGCAGCGACGCTCAGCAGCAGCGGCCGAGAGAAAGGTGGGACTGTCCGCACAATCCCACTGAAGGAACAACGCACAAAGAGACGGAGAGGAAAACGGAAAGTTACAGGTTACGCTTCGTGATTTCATTTGAAATGGACAAATATACAGCCAATCGACATTCAGCAGCACATAATGCAAAATCAAACATGTTTGGATTGATTCAAACAGTAAATGTTTGTAAACACTCACCTGATTCCTGACGGCATCTTGTGCAGCTGCCCATTAACATACAGGTATCTGTTTCTGGAGGCAACGTGGCTGTAGCTGACCGGCAGAATCTCCTCTCCAAGACCCAAATCATCCACCTACACACACACACACACACACACAGGTGTCAGTCTGTCGTGGTCAGTTCAGCTCTTATCAACAGTTGTTGTGATTTGGTCACAGTGTTGCTGTTATGATAGAACTCACCATATTGAGCGTGTTGGAGCCCACTGCTCCTGCAGGTCGAATCCCTCTGGGTCCATGTTCAAACACCGCTCCATCTGATCTCCGAGTGGACCACAGCCAACCTCCAAAACGACTGCTTGCCTCTAAAAGAATGACCTGTTTGGATATTTAGGTTTAAATCGTCTCAAGATGTACGCAGCGATGGCCAAGAAATGAAAGACAAATTAAACAGTAGTAAGAGGCACAACATTTCATATAAGCATCTTAATAACCTTCCTGAATCTTCATTTGCATATCTCATGGTTTAGATGTTCCTGGAGGACATAAAGCCCTGCACCTGTACAGGCCAAAGGAAATGTCCTTTAATCACTATGTCCTTTCACATTGGACCCATTCATGTCTACACGTTTCGCCGCACATTAAGTTTTCTGCTGCGCCGAGGAAAGAGCATCACGAGCGCAAATGTGGAGCGTGGAATACTCGTGCATCGACCGCGGCGCGTGGTGACGCACCAATAGAAGCAAAGCCTGCAGAACATGAACACTCTGTACACGTCCAAGTTTGGTCAACGTTTCCACACACAAGGACCTCCAGAGTCCTTTCAACGGCTCTGTGGACCTCGGGGGGACTATTGTGGAAACGACACACTCTTCACTAGTCGGCACAGTTTCAAAGCTTTCGTGTGGATGAATGAGCGATACATGTTTTATTAAACATTTGGATATAAAACGACACAGACTCTCGTAGCGGATACAAAGAAGGATACAATTTTTTGAAATGAAGGAGCATCTCGTACACGTAGAGCAGCCGCAGAGCACAAAGTTGGGTCATTCTCTCTAACTAGCAGTGAGGTCCACACACTGATGTGAAACGGCCTTTAGTCAAATATTTAAACTACAGACAGAACGGCCTGAATGTGCTTTAATATTCTGTAGTTTTCTAATTTTCTACTTCTAAATTCAGACAAAACTGATATTAATTAGACTCGACCCTAAAAATCTCAGCAACACAGTGACGAACCAGATCCGTACTCTGGATGGCATCACCTCGGTCTCCAGCAGGCCAACGCTTTGAGGAACCTTTGAGTCAACACTAATTAAACAAATATCTCTCATCTGTGTAATTATTGCTAAAAAATACAAACACCTGGTCTCAGACTGGTGCCTAAAAAACTTTTTTTACAATTCCATATTATCAGGCTCTTCCAAAAGCTGCCAGAACAGTGACCAAAGCAAAGAGATGACTTTGACAGAGAGGTCTTATTTCTCCCATATTAGCACCTCTTCTTTGGCTTCCTGTTAAATCTACTTAAAATCCTCCTTCTCACACAAAAAGTCCTGGATGACCAGGTCCATTACATCTTTAAGCAGGTTCCCGAAAAATCCCTTAGTTACTCAGTTATTATCACCATGTCATACATTTCTATCTATTCTCTCCTCAGGTTTTTGTGTTTTGGCAGTAGGACTGTAGGTGCTTTTCTCTCTAATATCTTTCTCCTTTTTATATAAAGTGTCTTGAGATAAGTGTTGTCCTTAAATAAAACTGAACAGAACTGAGCACGCAGGACTTTGGAAAAAACACATTCCTGCCCGTCTTAGCTGAGGACATTTTACAAATGAAATTCCTAATCAAATCTCGAGGTTTCACTTCCTGGTTTGATAAGGGTTAGAAAAATGAGGGGTCGGGTCTCAAATCCAACCTTGGACTTAACAGGGAGCCAGCAAAAGAAGCTAGTATGGGGGAAATACGACGTCCCTTTGTTCCTGTCAGTACTTACACTGCAGCATGTGGGATCCACTGACTCCCTTTCAAGCATGCTTTTCAAACAGCGCGATAATAATGAACTTCAACCAGTAAGAAGTAGGTTTTCAGCTCACACTGTCACAGGCTGTTTCTAATTTTAACATCTGCCAGATGTAATAAGGGCGCTCGAGAAACTTGCTTCATACATGAAGGGTTTTTCCCAACTTTTTTCTCCTAATCAAACAAAGCATGTGTTACCTTGGTAACCTGGGGGCTCTTGCACAGGTAGTAGGATGCAGCCAAACCCCCAATCCCTCCTCCAAGGACAGCAACTGTTCTCATTGGCCAACTGCAAACACAAATGAGATCAAGAAGAGTGAATAGAGTGAATATGCTCGTCCAGTTTTTGGACACACATTTGTTTTGGGGGTTTTTTACACCACCATGGTGGACGTGAAATGAAGAACTCAAGATGCAAGTGAACCTAACTTAAAGGTTTAACATTAAAATGACTGGATTAACCCTCCATCTCCAGACCTCTTAACTCTTATCTGTTGTGAGTTTTTGAGGGGAAATGAAACACCTGCCCATGTGAGTCTGGGAAAAATGGCTAACAATCCTGTATGTTTAATTCAATATTAGAGATTAAAGCTGAACCTCTGCTTCATGGCAAACACACTGTAGGATAGGCAAGCTGTGAAAGACACTGATGGACCTGAGCAGGGGTGGAAATCAGCACCCACCACTGGCCAAATGCGGGTAAATTTATGAAGTGGCGTGTAAATTTAAAACAATGCACAAGCCACCGTGGCAGGTTTAAATTAAGGTGTTCATACTGTGTTGTGTTACAGCAGTATGTATAGGTACACATGTAGAAAAAAAATGTACTGTACAGAAATGTAACAGAGTTAAGAATAAATGATACAATTCATAAGGTTTGATTGTTCTGGGCGGATTTGTAACCAAGCCAAATGTTACACGCAAAAAAGAAAACTAGTGGCTGGTAAAATGTTTGGAAAAGTTTTATTTCCAGCCCTGGACCTGAGTGTAGCTGATAGCCGAGAGCTGGTAAAGATATAGACGACAGTTGGTTTATCAGGCCTCTCACTCTGTCACCCTCCACACCCTGTCAGCAGTCTGTCCAACTGCCCACCTTCACACAAAGAGCCCTGCGGCCTGGCAGGAGGCTTTTTGTGTAGTTGATACTTAAAAGAGCAGAAATAAAGGAAAGAATTCCAACGGAATGTTCTGTTCTTAGTGTGTGGCCTTTATCCTCAGTGGATTAGGACGCAGTGAGCTGTCATTTGTGAGACGAGCTGCCTCTTATCTGACGCATAAATGTAAGCTTCAGGACAGCCTCGTCTCCTTCAGTGATGATCGCAAACATCAGACTCACACACACACATGCGCGTGCACACGTTGCATTGGGAGAGTCTGATTGCATCATATTCAAAAATTCATAGTTGACGTGAAACTTTCAACACATTTTCTCTCTCATCTGTGGCGAGTTTCATCTCAAACTGCTTTCATTCTAGCAAGAAATGAAAGGACAAGTCTGCTCAAATTTAAAAACTTTAAAGAATCTGATAACGTCATGTTAACATTTTATTAAAATGATTTTTTAAATCATGATTCAGCACAGATGTAGATGGAATTTGAGCATAACTGCCCTTTAATTTTGTTTTAATATTGCAGCTGGTAGACATGAAACCTGTAGAGTTATTGGACCAGAGGAACAATGTGCAGAAAGTTTCACATCAACTATCCATCAGGCTCCCCATGGAGCGCTTTTCTACACTATCTTGAGCACTCAAAGCGCTTTATGTAACTTGTGCATTCACGCATTCACACCAGCACGTTTTTCTATTGTTGCTAAGTAACTGCAGGTTGCTTAGCTAACTAACATCTACACACGTCACAGTCCGATGGATGCGTCGGAGAGGAACACGGGTTAGTATCTTGCATGCAGACTAGGCTCGAACCAGCTGCTCTACCAGTAGGTGACCTGTTCGGCCACCTGAGCAACAGCCACCCACGCACAATGTGTGCGTGTGTTTTTATGCGTGGGCGAGTCTACAGACGCTGCCGCACAGCCTAGTGTAGAAGCGCAAGAAAGTTTATGCGGCGGATAAGAGGCGGCTGGCTGGACGCGCCGCATAAACATGTTAGCAGAACTGCGGCGCGCTGCTGACATTTCCAAACAACCCGACGAAACGACAGGTCACAGTGGAAAGTGTGAACGAGCGTCTTTACTTTGGCTGGAGGACGATGCCCAACACCATTCCCGTGAAACAAACACACGGGCTGTTACAGAGTCTGCGCAAACAGAGCCGCTTCACAGTCAGCGTCCTGCTGCCGAGCTCGGGCTTACCTGTAGATGAGGCACGGCAACGAGTCCGCGCTCCGCAGCGTCCACTCACGACCACAATAATGCTTCCGACTTCTTCTTGATTTTAGATTTTTATTGGCAGTTGGCAAACAACTGAATGGTGCATTACCGCCACCAACTGGTGTGGAGTGTGTCGCTCAAAACAAAAAAACAACTCAAATCCTTCCAATCAGTTTCCCCTCTTTTTAAAACTGAAATAAGGCCTGATGACCTTTACGTCCCGATTCCTTTTGCAATCAATCAGAAAGATCTTATTTGATTTTTATGTTACTGATCATGTTTCCTCTTCCCCACAGTAGTCACACTCCCCTGTATTATGTTTCCCCATCATGAATAGTGTAGTGGTCAAACCAGTATGTCCAAATCTCATTCTTGATATGACCGCCTCTCCTCTTCTACTCTGTGGTTCTCATTCCTCCTACCCTCCTCTGAATTCTATACAGCCATCGTCTCTTCCTTTCTTCCTCCCACTGTTTTTGACATCTTTTCCTCATTTCTTGCCTGACAATAGTCTTTATCTCTGCCTGGCCAAAGCTAACAGCCACGTCAACCACCCATGTTTTGTGCCCTCCTTTGCAGCTCTATCTGTCATTTCATTTGCCCTTACTCCATAAAAACACACCTGTAAGTCCCATCATGTGTGTTTGCTGAATCTCTGCTCTACCGTCTGAGTGACCATGCTGCAGAATGACCAATGATGAGCTTGAATCTGAACAAAAGACTGCATGTAATGGCCTCATGTCTTCTACCCACTGAACAGCTAATAGTATTGGGAGCATTTCTCCAGTGTAAACTGAAAGTCCATCATTAATCCTTTTCCCTATTTCAACCGTAAACTCCGGGACCACAACTGCTACACCAGTTTGACCAGCTGTGTTCTTTGATGTGTCTGTATATATTTGAACATAATTATAAAACTGGTCAATATAAGCCTGTACTGTATGAGAGTTTAAAATTAATGCCTTATCCTTCTTCTTCTTTTCCAATAATGTGAAATCTACTGTGGCATCAGGAAGTATCCATGGAGGCGTAGCTGGTAACGGCACTCTTTGACTGATGTCTAACTAATCCACTTTAAATTCTGTTGCTCGCCTTCCCACAATCCATCCAAAGCTCTTTGTTTCCCGCCTTTCTTTCTCCCAGCAAGGTTTGATTACTCCTTGTGTTGGAATGCTTCCAACTTCCAGACTCCTTCAGAATAAAAGTACATCCTGACAGGAAAGAGTTTCCCGTTTTTGACTTTACTGCTGCCAACTGGTTCAGGTGTGACTCAAATAACAGCAGCACAGTTTAACAGTGCAGGTGAAAAGGTCAGTATTTGCTTTATTTATGTGCACTGAAGCTGTTTGTTCAAACCTGATCACTCATGTTATTCTGGGTTTCAGGTTTCATCAGAAATGCTCAGTTGGCATGAGGTGAAGACAAGTACTGACAGTTAGGACTCCTCGGTCTTTAAGGCTTTGAGTTTTAGGGTTAGAGCACAGTCAGTGTGCATGCTTCAGCTTTTTAGTGAGGTAGAATCACCCACAAAATTCCAACATGCCCCTACAGGACCACTAAAGTTTAAAAAAACAAAACAACAACAACAACAATCGGACAGTCTGTGCAATGAGTACACACTGTACAGATCTTTACTGTCTTTTCTCACTGTCCCGCTTCCCCTCTGTTTTTCTTTCCCTCTCCTTTTCTCAAACTTCTCTTGTCTACGTCTTTCCCTTTCCTAACCCCAGTCATGTCTGTTCTGATTGTAATAACTTCAAAGTTAAAAAATAAATAAATAAATTATAAGGATCAATCACGTGGACCAGTATAGCAAAGCTGTAATGATCCACTTGGGAAAATAAATCTGTTGGACATTTTTTCTTGGCCTTCAGTCAATAATTCTGATGCTACAGTGCTGAACGGGACAGGCAACAAAAACAAAAACAACAAAATCAGAATTTTACCTTTCAAAAACTACTAGACATCTGAATGATCCTAAAAATGGAAAATAATAAAATCTTCCTATGGGGACATAATGAGATGCCAGTCTTTGAAAAATGTGACATTTTAAACTGCATTTAAAACAGCTTAATCAACAGGCGGCTGTCCCTGCAACCAACCAGACTGAATCTGTGGTCCAAGCCTTCAGTGTTTCTCCTCTAAATGTTTATGAGGTCCACAGGGCTTTAAATCTGTTGGAGCTAAATAAATCTGCAGGACCAGATCAACTTGATCCTCTTCTTAAGTTGGCTGCAGATTTTATAGCTGAACCACCAACTTACATTTTTTAATCTTAGCCTCTCAGACAGTGAGATCCCTGTAATATAGAAATCTGCCTTTGTTGAAAGGAGGTGATCCTTCAGATGTTAATAACTACAGGTCCATATCTAAATTCTCTGTTTTTGCAAAAGTTCTAGAAAAGCTTATTAATATTAAAAGACTTTTTTGGACAAAAATTCAGTTCTTTCCCAACATCAGTCGAGATTCAGACAACAACACAGCACAATAACCGCTGCATTAAAGTGGTTAATGACATTATTGATGTAATGGACTGCTGCTGTTTTTGTTGACTTGTCAAAGGCTTTTGATACAGTTGACCATGCTATTTTAGTAAACAGACTAAACAATATTGGTCTATCTGTAAATGCTGTAAGCTGGTTATCAAATTACTTGTCAGCAAGAAAACACTGTGTCCATGCTGGGTCTTCTTCCTCTTTCCCCCCACTATCTAAAGGAGTTCCTCAGGGCTCCGTACTAGGACCATTGCTTTTTTTCTCTTTGCATAAACAACCTTTGTGATAACTTATCAAATGCTGCATTCCATCTTTATGCAGATAATAAATTATCTATTGCTCATCTCCTTCAGTAGCACAAACCCTGCAATTTCTGCAGTCTGCCTCTGATGTCGTTCAGTCCTTGAACTCAACTTAAGTTGGTGTTAAACGCAGAGAAATCCAAGTTCATGTTATTCTTAAATGGCAAAGAGTTGTTAGCTACGTCTCCTAAGATTAAAACAATTCAAGGAACTGAATTGAAATGTTCTTACAAGTATGTAGGGATCATTATAGATCAGAATTTATCATTTTAAAACTCACATTCAAAGGCTTGTGTCTAAGTTTAAACTAAAACTAAGTTACTTTTTTAGAAATCGATCCCGTTTCTCCCTCCAAGTGAGAAAACACTTGATTCATGCAATTTTTTTTTTTTTTTACCTTTACTGGATTACGGTGACGTGCTTTTTATGAATGCACCTGCACACTATCTAAAGAAATTTGATACCGTCCACCATTGTGCTTTACGTGTTATTACTGGCTATAGAAATCGTGTACATCATTGTTCTTTGTATGCTGCTACTAAATGTCCATCTCTGTATATTCACAGACCTTCCCATTGGTTGGTCTTTATAAATCTCTCCTTGGGCTGGTTCCCTCTTATCTGTGTGTTTATATGTGGAAAAAACACAACCAATACAGGCTTCGTTCTCATAATATCATCCAGTTGATTGTCCCAAAAATCAGAACAGAATTAGGAAAAAGGGCTTTTAAATACGCTGCCCCTGCTTCCTGGAATCATCTGCAGAAGGAACTGAAATAGTCAGAAATGGTTACCTGAGGGGAGTTTAAGTCCATCTTAAAGGAACAAGAGAACAACTGTGAGTGTGATTGTTTTTAATGTTGCTCTTAATGATCTGTTATTGTAAATTTTTCACGTTTGTACAGGATATTGTATTTGTTTGAATTCTTATGTACTTATGTGGTACCTGTATTTTTGACCTTGCTGCCATGAAAATGAGATTTTTACCTGGATAAATAAAGGACTAGTAAAAAATAATAATAAAATCTTCAGGACGAAACCCGAATATGCAGGGAAGTAACTCTCTTATCCACTTTGGAAAACCCCAACATACAGGATTCAGGCCAGTGGATATAGGGATACTCACCACGGCACATATTCACTGAGAGGAACCCCCAAGTCCAGCAGAATTCATTCCCTCTCAGGGAGACTGGTTTCCAGAACCCAACCTCTGCTTTGAGGTGCACCTGGATATATCAAGCCAATATCTCTCAACCTCAGATAGCAGTTCAGATACCTTCCACCCAGAAAGCTGACATTCTGTGTTCCCAAGAATGTTTTAGCAATTGTTTGTTGGCTCACCAAGTAGCTTTGGACTTCCCCTGATCCCTGCCCCCACTCCTGTAGGACAGGGCGCTGGTAACTCCAAACTAAGCAGCACATTAATAATCTCTTTTGATGTAGAGAGCTATAAAGGGCTAAAAAAATAATCCAGTGAATAACATCAAAATGAAAGCAATCGTCTCCTTAAGCCATACAGGCAGTTTACCTAGGCTGCTTTCTCAGAGACAGATGTGTTTCAGCATCCGTCACCTGCTGGTCTCAATGATGATTTTTACCTTGTTTTTGTAAACAAGCTTTTAAAACTTACACAAAAAGACAGAATGTTTATGGCAAAACTTGTAACCTCAATTGTAAACACCTGTTTTAAGATTTAAAATTGTTGTTATTGTTGTTAACCATAATCTTAAAAGCACAGGTTGACATGTGATTCTTTTAAACCAATCATCTGACAGTTGTAGTATATAAAGAGTACAACCTCCATTTTGTTTGTTTGAATGTTAGCTAAAAAGTGCTGGTATGAGTGTGCATGTGAACGCAGCTGGAAAGAAGAAAGTGCTCAAAGCACCACACAAGTATGAGCCTGTTTATATTCAGGGAACTACTGAAAGTACATTTTGATAAAAATAACTCCTCAAATAAGAGTACGTGTGCATTTCAAAATGGCTGTCAGTGGCAAGATTTAGTTCAAAGACTTTGTCTAAACAAATTTTTATTCTAGTTTGATTCACTGTAAAACCAGACGGGTGATGTGTTTCCAACAAAAACAACTGAACCAGAGTGGTCATATACACTCTGAAGGCTGTTATTTATCACTGTACGCCTGTCAATGTGATGTCTTTAGAATAATGATGAACTTCTGAATAAAAATATAGTCACATTTTTTAAAGAATCTTGTCACTTTTTAAATAAATTAATATGCACGATATTATCAGCCTCCTGTTTGCCTCTTCAAACATCGGCAATCCAATCAAATATAATACAAACATTTTAACATGCTTAAGTTTAACTTCTCTTCCACTTAATGCCTTTTGGCCAGCTGTGTCTTTTAACTTCGATATCTCAAATTTCAACAGCACAAAGTACTGTCAGTACATCCATCCATCTTTTTCTGCTTATCCGGGGCCAGGTTGCGGGGGCAGCAGCCTAGGCAGAGAAGCCCAGACCCCCAGCCACATCTCCAGCTTGTCCGGGGGATCACCAAGAAGTTCCCAGGCCAGCTGAGATATATAATCCCTCCAGCGTGTCCTGGGTCTGCCCCGGGGCCTCCTCCCAGTGGGACATGCCTGGAACAACTCGTCCAGGAGGCGCCCAGGAGGCATCCTTGTCAGCTACCCAAACCATCTCACACTGGCTCCTTTTGATGTGGAGGAGCAGCGGCTCTACTCCGAGCCTTTCCTGGATGGCCAAAGTCCTCAACCTGTCTAATCGCAGAGGGTCAGCCAGGAAGAAAGCTCACTTCTCCCGCTTGTATATGCAATCTTGTTCTTTTGGTTACTACCCAAAGCTCGTGACAACAGGTGAGGGACAAATGTAGATCCACAGGTAAATTGAGATCTTCGCTTTTACACTCAGCTCTCTTGTCACCACGACAACAGCGTCCGCATCACTGCAGCCGCAGTACCAACCTGCCAGTTGATCTCTCGCTCCCTTCTCACATCACTCATGAACTAGACCCTGAGATACTTAAACTCCTCCACTTGGGGCAGGATGTCGTCCCTGATCCAGAGTGGGCGCTCCACCCATGGCCTCAGATTTGGAGGTGTTGATTCTCAGTCCCACTTTTTCCCATTTGGCTGCAAGCTGTTCTAGAGTAAGTGCAGAGGGGAACAAAATCGGTGGCAAAGGGCAGCCCTGGCAGAGTCCAACACCCACTGGAAACAAGTCCGACTTATTGCCAGGCATGAGGACCAAGCTCTTGTAATGGCTGTATAAGAATCGAATGGCCTGTAGCAATGGGCAAGACACCTCATACTCCCGAAGCACCTTGCACAGGACAATCCGAGGGACGTATAAGAGCAGACGACAATCAAGACCCATTCCCTGACCTGAAGGCGCAGGGAGCAAACCCTCTTGTCCACCTGGAGAAACCTTAACCTACAGGCAGCAAGCCAAGGGTATACTAAGATACCCACCCCAGCCCCCCGCCTCTCACTAAGGGCAACTCCAGACTGAGACAGAGCCCAGCCCCTCTCCAGGAGACTGGTTCCAGAGCCCAAGCTGTGTGACTATATCCAGCTAGCACCTCTCAACCTCACGCACTAAATCAAGCTCCTTCCCCACCAGAGAGGTGACATTCCACGTCCCAATAAATAGTCTCGTTAACTAGGGATCAGTCCGCTCCTGCCCAGGGCCACCGCTCCTGCCCAGGGCCACCGCTCCTGCCCGCTTCCCAACACACATTGCAACCGACCACTACGGCGCCCTGTGGTGGACCCATGTCCCTTTTTCGGGCTGTGCCGAGCCAGGCCCCATGGCCTAAGGCAATCGTCTACTCATAGGGGTAAAGATTTTTTTTAATTGACAGTACTCTTGAAGAACTGTCAATTAAAGAAAAAAAAAACTTCCAGTAGATTCCTAAATATCAGACTTGGAAAAGCGTCTGCTTTGATGATGAACTTTTTCTGCAGAATGTTTGCTCTCTTTCACTCACAGCTGAAAATCTCCATTCAGGGAAGGAGGCAAGTCTGTAAGATTTAAAGTCAGCAGCAGTCTTGAGGAAATCACTCAGCCCGGCAGCGTGATCTACACAATCTTTGTTCCCAAGTCCTAACGTATGAATGAGTCGGGTGAGGGTTGAGCTTTTTACTCAGAAGTGTGGCTGCTTCTTTCCATCAGGTCATCACAACAGGTCCATTACTTGCAGGGCCAACATACTGTACATCCAATTTCCTTGGCAATGATCTTCATAAGTGCAGGATGCTGCAGACATCAGAGCCAGCGCATAGCTACAATTTAACAAGTTCAAAGAACAACAACAACTCACCTTTGTAAGGTCAGTGATCAGGCAATGGTTGACATGCAGTAGGAAGTCTCCTGATGCCCAGTTCCTTTCTCCTACTTAGTCTGTGGTAGTATTAGCACTGAGCTAACAACTACAAGTGTACCATAGCTCATTTTCACATTTCTGGTCTTCTTCATCACCTTTAATTAAGACAAAAACCTTATTGTAGCCTGACTGTTTTATGTGTAATAGTTCTTATGATGACATTTTCCATGTTTCATTAACTCAGTGGATATCCACACTTCTTTATAAAGTGTGGTGGCTGTACGAGGAGTAATGCAAGGTCGGAAAATGAAAAGTGCAAAATCAACCTGACAGGGCGTGATGATCAGATCAGGAGGAAGAAAAGCAGAAAGCTGATGTTTGTTTGACTTTGGTGTGCAAAAGTATACTCTTTATTCTTATTATATATCCAACTTTATTTTGCCCCAACCCTTACCCTCCACCCAGCCCCACAACCAGTGGCATTCCCATGTCACCAGTTACTGTCACTGTTACAATAGCCAATCAGAGCTCACCTGCAGAAAGAAGGCAACCAAACAAAGAAGAGCAGAAAAAAGGGTTACTTTCAGTTTGTTTTTTTCTTGTTAAATAGTAATAAATACATTGAGATGCAGTGGTTCTTACTTTATCCTTTTCTCTTAAGCAGAAGGGTTAAAAAGTTTTTTTAAATTTCTGTTTCTATTTCTTTTTATTTTTTTATTGATCTGTGTTGGATCTTTAGCAGCAATCCGGACCAGTTGTCATGGTGATTAGCAGCACAGAGAGGAGGAGCTGTCTGGAGGAGAAACACAACAGGAGAAGGAGAGGAAGAGGAAAGCAGGGAGAGCGTGAGGCAGAGAAGGAGGAGGAGGAGATCCCTGTGAGTGTCAGCAAGGCATCAGTGTCCCGTGACCACCTTCTCCCTCCGTCTCCCTCTCGCTGTCCGTGCTGTTGCGACCAAGAGAACATCAGAGGAAGAACACAAACGCAAAGAAAAACGAGAGAGAATCCACCAGTCCTGAATCACAACCTTTCAAATCGCCTCTGTGTTCTTCGTGTAGCAGTACATTTATATATACACACATACATATGCATATTATATATATATATATATATATGTATATATATATATATTTATGTATATATGTATAGCCTCCTGCCTGCATTTACACCTATTTTCAAAATGGGTCCTTTTCACTTCAACTGTGACCTGAATTCGACATGTCAGACTGATCAATAGACACCGTCCGTCCCAGATCAGCGTGAGCACGGGGGGGGGGCCTGCTACAAATCTGATCTCATATCTTACAAACACACATGCACGCACGCACGTGTGCAAACATGAACAGACTAACGTGAGCATGAGCCCTCCTTCGGCTTACAGCTACTTTATGGAATAAAATGGAAAAACAGAACTTCTCTCTCTTTCCCCTTCATCCTCCTCCTCCTCCTCTCCAGACTCAAACAACAACCACACAGAACACACAACTCCTCAAACCCGAGAAAAATCAAATGATATTAATCAACACTAAAATTAATAAAAACAAACTCGTCACAATCATTCCTTTCCAGTTACAGGCGCGACAAAGACAAACTAAAACAGGAAAAAGGAGTTTTCCCAGCATCCTCCTCCTTCTTCCTCCTCCTCTCATGCAGTACAAAGTCTCCTTCAGCACAAAGTTCACCTCTTTGTCTCTGAACTCTGGCTGTATGTGTGTAGTTGTAGTAGTTGTAGTTAAAATTGTATGGCTTTAGGGCATGGTTCAGGTTTTATCAAGAGTTGGCTGGCCCCTCGTCTGAGTCCGGCCTCCCTCTGCCTCCCCCAGTGGGGTTATTGTTGTTGGAGGCAGGGTAGTAGTCTTCAGGGGGCTGGGCTTGTGGCCCTGGGGCGGTGGGAGCCGTCCGAGTCCGGAAGGCAGACAGTCCGATTGGCAGAGCAAGGGGCAGAGATGCAGAGCCAAACTGAGAGGCCTCCATGGAAGACACCGCCCCCAGGTGGTGCAGCCCCAGGGATACACTCACATCCATGCTGTCACTCATCTGGGGCGAGGATCCCTGTGGGCCCCCCCCTCCGCCGATGCCTGTCTGTCCACCCTGCCTCAGGCCACGGCCACCATTCCCATGGTGGGAGTAAGTTGGGTGTGGGTGGTGGGGCGGGTCCAAGAAGTGGCGCTGGTGTTGTTGGGAGGCAGCTGGCTTATGGAGCAGCAACTGGGTGTATCCTGGATCCTGACCCCCACCTCCGCCATCACTGCCTGGCCACATTCTCATCTGCTGCTGTGAGGGAGCCTAGGTGGAAAAGAAGAGAGACACGGTCAGTGGGTTGGGATTATAATGGGACCAGTGACAGCACCCTCTCTTTCCACAAGCACCGACTCAGCTCTGTCTTTGTGGTAGTACGCGGTAGTCGGCCAGGGTTCCCATCGAGCCGTGTAGAGATGAAAGTGTGACGTGAAGAGACTAAATGCCACTGATTGGCCAGGAAGCGACCAATCAGTGGATTGGTCGGCTACATGCAAACCACAAACACCGCGCGCTCCGACGATGAGGCGCAGACGTTTTTGTGCCCGGCGGCTGATGACAGCATCCACACAGAGCGAGCCAAAGTCGACTGTTTTACATACAAATGACATCACGGGACTTTCAGGCTGCTTTGCTATAACAACCCCACCCACACTCAGGTGGTGCTTAACTGTAATGAAAACAACTGAAACCAAGAGTAGAGTTGAGTAGAGAAGTCAAATGGTGCCCAGCAGGTGCTACTGGAAAAGAGGCTTATTTGATGAATATTATGGGAACACCAGTAAGATGGATGAAAACATCAAAAGGTTCAGTTACAGAGAACTCCTTTACAAACAGGCTGGAGGACGAGCGTTTAAGGACAAATATATCATGATGAATACTGATTTTCATGGATGGAAGTGAAGAGTTTGCTATGCTTATACTGTTGTCTTTCACAATTTTTAAAATCAATACGCAGATTTTCAAAATAAAACTACTCAAAAAGGATTACGGTCAGAAAAAACTAGTGTGGCCAAATATTTCATCACTGCCAACAGGAATGAAGCTGCTAAAGTAATCTGACCCGGAATAAACATTCCTGCAGCAGCGAGTGTCTGACGCAATCACAAAGGTCCTCATATCGTCTCAATAATTCTCTGTTATTGTGTATGCAAACACTGACAGTGGTACCTGAGGGCTGGTCATCTCATAGTCTGAATGTGTAACAGCAGAGTTGTAGTAACGATTACTGTAGCGGTAGTTGCGGTTGTCATTGGAAGAACCACTGGAGCCACCTGGAAATAATTGACACCAACATTAAATTCACACTTGTGCACAGCTTTACTTTATGGATTTACATTTTTAGCTAAAACAAGAAATAATGCATTCATTTTGTGTGAACTAAAAGAAAAAATCTAAATTTACAAAAAAGAAGAAGAGGAGGGGCGTGGCTTCAGTAGGGTGGTTAGAAGGTCCAGCGCCTCTGTCGGGTATGTACCCCGCCACGAACGCTGGGCGTTTGCCACCCAGGCCTGGAATTCAGTTCTGACTCGTAGCGTGTTTGCCCGACCCTGAAGAAGACTAAAGAGTCGATCTGCTTTTTCCCGTCACCAAGAATGAACTCACCTGTCTCGTCAGTTTTATGTTCATCAAGAAAATTATGAAAATCTGACTGAGAAATAAAGTAATGGGCTGACAGGGACAGTGAGGGTGACCATGCTGCAGTGTTTAAGCATATAGACCCTCCATAGAATATCACTTGGTCACATCAAAACTGTATTATGAAGCATCTCACACACATGCTCAGGCATCCTCTCGGCGGTTTCACTACACTCCTGTCCCTGTCTACTTTATCTAGGACCTGAATTTCTAAGACCTAACAAAATCCTGCTTGAGACATTTTAGGGATGAAATCTAAATCGCTACCATTTCTTTGGACCTGTGACAAGGATGACATATTCCTCATTCTAACAGATACGGAAAAAAAGTTCAAGGAAAGCTGGGGCAGAAAGAGAAGAGTCTACATTACCAGAGCTAGAAACAGAGCTAGTAGTGGAGGCAGAATGAGAGTGGTCCATGGCAGGAGAGGTGGATGTAGATGAACTAGTATTGGTTCCTTCATCTGTTGTTTTCTTGAAGAAATTGTGCTGCAGGGCATAGAATGGCGTGATGCGGCTTTTAGGGTCGTAGTCCAGCATGCGCAGGATCAGGTCTGGAAGAGGACAAACATTGACATAATGATGGTGATGATGACATTTTGGCACCAACAGAGAACTAAGCAGCCAGCTACAATTGTAGTGTCCACCCCCGTGATGTTTTTTGTGTCCCTCGCCCTCACTTGATATCTGCCAAGTGATCACGCTCCTCATGCTAACTCCACATAGATCAGAGGTTCATTTCCAGCGCTTTAATCCACGACCACATCCTTTCAGTCAACTCCCACAGCTTAAGGCCAAAGACAAGGGGAGGAACATAAACCAAACACTAAACTGACAGCTTTGCTTTCACACTTAACACTCTCAGCGATAAGAGAGAATGATAGCCAGGACCCACTCTGCTTGAGCCAAAGGTGTGGGGAAGCAACCCTTTTGTCCACTGGGAAAACCCCAGCGCACCGAACTGGGAGGACACAAGTATAGCGTCTCTTACCGATGATCACCCCAGAGTGGAACAGAATCCAGCCCCATCTCCAGGACAGTGCTTCCAGGATGCCAGCTGTGCCTGAGGTGAGCCCAGCTATAGCGTTCTGGTATCTCTTAACCTCACTCAACAGCTCAGGCTCCTTCCCCACCAGAAAGGAGACTTTTTTATATTTCCACAGCCATTTTGATCAACCAGGGATAAACTGCCGAGTTCTTCACCTTTGACGGCTGCATACTGGCCTACATGCTGCTACTTTATATGCTATGCTTAAATATGAATATAGATTTCATCTGTACACATCACATTAGAAGCATGTGTGAGACAACCTCATGAGGACATTTACTGCAAGAATAATTTACATAACTTTAACTGCATTTATTGTTTCACTTATTTATATTTTACTTCCCTCTCTGTGCATGTTGTGTCTGTGTCCATGGAAGTCGTTTACATGAATATTAATACCTGTGTCATCCTCAGTCCTGCAGTAATCATGCAAATGCCTACCTTTAAACTTTAGGTAGTCACAAGGGGCGTGTCCTGGTTCTCCTGCCCGCCGGCCCCCTGGACCCCCAGTCTCAACACCCAAAATCTCATGTAGACGCCGTGTGGCTGGGGGCTTATACTCCTAGAAAACACAAAAACACACACACGCTATGACTATTAAGGAAAGTCTGTGAAGTTCCAATAACAACATGAAGTGAGGCACACTGTTCTTTAACACTTTGCTCAGGACACAATACTGAGGTTCAACACTGAGACTCATTTTCTAATTAAAAAAAACTTCATTCATTTAGCTCCATTTCCCAAAATCTGTCGTCTCGGAGACACAATACTCTAGGAAGCTGAAAAACCAGGAAACAAAGGTCCTACATGGTCTATAAAGTGTATGAATCCTTTTTCACAGAAAGCCTGTAAGGAGTCCTCACCTTTTTCAGTGCTTTTCACTTTGTACTGGGTTGGCCCTGTTTTTATCTTAATTTTTAATGGCATAGATTCAACAAGGTGCTGGAAACATGCCTCAGTGATTCTGATCCATACTGGCATAACAGTGTATGCCATCATGTGTATTCATGATGCAATTCTCCAATTACACCACATCCCAGAAGTGCTGTATTAGTTTGTGATCTAGACCATGTGGAGGCCCTTTGAGTACCGTGAACTGACGGTCACATTCAAGAACCCAGTCTGAGCTGAGCTTTGTGACAGGCAAATCATCAGACGATGGCTGTAATGTGCTGATAAAGGGATGGACATAGCACCAATCTCAGGTACCATGTGGTGTTGTTGTGGTACTGAATCGATACAAAGGGCTACAAAGTGCACCAAGAAAATATTCTGCACCTATTAAACCACCACCAGCCTAAATTGTTGATACAAGGAAGGGTGATGTTACGTTTACACCCGACCATCCAAATGTCACAGCAAAAACCGAGGTTCATCAGATAATGAAACATTTTCCATTTTCTTTTGTCAGTGTGGTTCTGCTGCTGTAGCTCATCTGCTTCATGATTCCAAGTGTTGTGCACTCAAAAACACTCTTCTGCCCCTGTTATAGCTTCGTCGTAACAGGTGTTAATGTGTTATTTATAGTTACTGTCGCCTCCTCATTATCCTCTGATATCTGGCATTAAGAAAGCATTTTCAGAGCTGCTGCTCACTGCATATTTTCTCTTTTTCAGGTAAACCTGATGGTTAGAGAAGAACACCCCGTGGATCCTCAGGTAGAAACAAAACACACCAGAAGCGTGTTTAGAGTCACCTTTCTTCCCCAATCTGATGCTCAGCTTGAACTTCAGCAGGTCATCTATGAATCATCTACCAACTGGAAGGTTGGTGGTTTGATTCCTGGCTGCTCCGGCCTAATAACCTTGGGCTAGATACTAACCCACTGGAGTATGAGCGTGTGTGTGACAGCAGAACGACAGAAAGGACTTGAATGAAAAAACGGGTGAATGAGGCAAGTTGCTTAAGTGCTTCGAGTGCTCAGGTAGAGTAGAAGAATGAGTCCACCTGGATATCCTGTATTAGTCAACATTTGGAAAGTGAACTGAACTGAACTAAACACACAAGTTAAAATGGACTTTTTCCACATGTGAAGTCAAAACAGAAGCAAACTTTACCTTCTTGACATCCTTGTTCTTCTTCACCGTCCACAGACCATCTGACAGCTTGTCAAAATACTTCCTGGCTTTAGGAGCTGCATCCAGCATGTGGCTGGGTGGAACTCCCAGAACCTCCACAATTTTATTCATCTGGTCAACCTACACACACACGCACACACACACACACACACACACACACACACACACACACACACACACACACACACACTCTTAATGTGGACCAAAGTAAGAGCATACAGCAAATATGCTGTTGCAAACACATGCGGTCTTCAAATTAATGCTTCTCAGTACAATCTCAAAGGAATTAAGAGTAGACTGGAAGAGACAGACTCTATGTCATCGTAACAATCATGTCTACAATGTGACCTCTCTACACTATCTTCATAACACATCTAAATGGATGTAGTATAAAACACTGAACACGGATGAAGGATATCACCGATTCAACCCCAACCCTACCCGACACATGTGTTTACGCTGGTGTTGCTGTTACCTCATTGGAGCCGCTGAAGAGAGGCTCCCCTGTGTGCATCTCCACAAGGATGCATCCCAGAGACCACATGTCGATAGCCAGGTCATACGGCATTCCCAACAGAACCTCGGGAGAGCGGTAAAACCTGCTCTGGATGTACTGATAGATCTAAGAAGGAAGTGGAGTTTAGCAATCTGAAGAAAAGGTCCTGACATCAAGACTTTACAATGTAGCTATTTAACTAAACACAAGCAATGCAATCACATTTGACCATACAATCATACCTTTCTTTATTCTATACACTTTAAGCACATTATCAAGAGTTGTGGTCATAACAGGCATGAATGTCATGGTAACTTGATTTTTAATTTTTTCAACATTTTTCCCATAATACAGAGAGAAGCTAACTGTTCATGATTAACAAGAAGACAGTGTAGAGTGTAGAGCAGCACTTCTTAAAGATTTAAATGAGTCTATGTTGATTTTTGTCCCTGTATGTAAACTTTTGAGCCTTGTGTGGATCAAACTTGTGCACTCAGTTTTGTTTTCCAAGCTGCAGTATTGTACAATTATTCCATCACGGAAAAAGGACAGTCAAATTTTAAAAAAGCCCAAAATTCCCATGACATTCATGCCGATGAGATGATGACAGCTGTGTCTCTTCTCCATTCCCACTAAAGCTAACCTAACCTGTCTTTGGGCAGTGGGAGGAAACCCACACAGGCAGAAGGAAAACATGGAAAAACTAGGAAACCTCTTATTATGAGCCAACAGTCCTAATTATTCTGCCGTCGTGCAAGCCATGCTACTTGGTTTATTTTCCAAATCTGAACGTTGGGAGTAATGGGGAGTGATCCTAGTAGACAGTAGGTGAGCACATTTTATAAAGAATCATATTTGGAATAAGTGTGCTCACTCTCTGTCCAAGCTGGCAGGAGGATCCAAAATCGACTATTTTGATGGCTGATCTCTTGGGGTTACACAGCAGTATGTTCTCTGGTTTCAGGTCGCAGTGGATGATTGACAGCTCCGGAGTGGCCAGGAATAATAGTGCTGTAGACAAAACAACAACATGTGTATGTCAACAATATTATGCAAACTGAAGACACGTATAGTCTAAATAAGTGCACATCATCAGCATTAAACCTGCATTTGCTGCAGACATTTCCAGAATTATTACCACTGTTTACAAATCAATTTGATCAGTAAATGTATTCAGACAAGCCTTCACTACACATGAATAACTGAACTGTTTTAACATCTTTTTATTCCATGTAAGACCAAACATGTAAACAGTAGCAGGGATTGCTGTACACCCTGTTTCCATCCTTAAGAGCAGAGCTGAAGGAGTGAACGTTGGCTGAGAGAGGCTGCAGGGTTAGGCAACTAACCCAACCCCACTAACTGCATGTGTTTGGACTGTGGGGGGAAGCCGGAGCACCCGGAGAGAACACACGCAAACACGGGGAGAACACGCAAACTCCACACAGTGGAATCGAACTGAGGACCTTCTCCTTGTGAGGCTAGTCACCGCTCTGCCGTGTTGCCCAACCATACAACATTTACAACCATTTATTCAAATGTGTTATTGTTACTTTGTTGTGCCAGCTGTGTGCTTTCGATCTTCGTTTAAGCTTAACGAATACCACTACAGACGACGACTATCACACATGCTTCCAGCACCTTTTGTGGTATCACAAGTACAAACGCTCAGCCACAGTGTTGCAGCTGCACGTGTCATCCCAGGTTTACTTGCATCTCTATGCACCCACCTGTACAGAGCTGCTGTGCAAATTTCCTGGTGAGGTTGAGGGAAACTCCTCTGAAATTGGTGTTCCTCAGCAGATCGTACAGGTTGTAGCTCAACAACTCAAACACCAAACAGAGATGGTTCCTAAACATAAAGTGACGCTTCAGGTGGACTGCACAGAGACAGATCGACAGACAGACACAAAGAGACAAATGGGAGACATGGGGAAAAGTTAATCCACTGAATCATTTAAAAATACCACAGTTTTGAGCTTTCAGACATTTCAGCTTCAGATTTCAAAGGTGAGGTGAAATATTAAATATGTTTTTGGATTATTCGGCATTCCCATCTATGTGAACATTAACGAGACAGATTCTCTTGAAGAAGCCCTTCAAACATTTGTTTAGTCTTATTGCATCGTTTTGTTCCATCGTATTTCACTGCTAGGTTTTGTGTAGAAACAGGAAATTTGGAGTTCATTTTTTAATATCTGAAGTTGTTATTTGTCATTTCAAATGCAGGTAGTAAGTGGAGAAGTGCTTGTATAGACAGATCTTTGTATTTAAACTGCCTCAGTATAAACACAACAGCATGATAGGAGAGCTCACACTATAAATACCTCGTATGTTTGATTTTCTTTGAATTCAGTAAATCCAAACCATTCAATTCTGATTTTCAGCCGTCTGTTATATGCCAGTGTTAGCAACAGTGCGTGTGCACACTAACAGATTTGTGTGAACAGAGAACAAATGTACTAAAGGTCCCCCTGTGTGTCTGTAATGAACCAAGAGAAGCTGTGTTGTACAGCAGTGTACAGAGTGTGTATCTTACCTATGTAATATTTCATCTCAGTGTCATGCTTGTTCATGAGCTCCAGCAGGCGTAGTTCTATCTGTGCCTGGTTCAAAAATGCCTTTTTGTTCTTAATGATCTTAATGGCAACCCACTCCTGCTCATGGTGGTCGTAGGCCTTTACCACCTGTGGACACATGAACACATGTTACATCACATGCAGTGAGTCACTCAGTTGAAGGACAGCCAAACACTTCCTGTCTGACTTTGTCCTGTTATGTACACAATACATGTAGCCAGTGTCATAATAAGAATGCCTTTGATTTCAATCAGTGGTATGTTAATGTAACGCAATCTACTAATTACAATTACCGAGTGCAGCTCCCTGTAAAAGCACACTGGTTTGTTTGCTGTAATCAGTGACCTTCAGATGTGTTGCTGGGCTGTCGCTGGGTTAGCCATATCGAGACTTTAGCTCTGTACATGACAGCTTTTACTAATCCTTCACACGGAAACGAGTTTACTTTCAGCTTTTCACAGAGACACGACCAAATTTCACTAACTGCAGAAACCACCTGAGACGTCAAATAACTCAACAATTTTGTCAGTTCAGACATTTTGGACTTTGTGTCTATCTATGCCATAGTAGTAATAAAAGTGGAGACCTCACCTGTCCGAAAGAGCCTTTCCCAATCAGTGAGTCTATCTCATAGCGGTCCAGCCACTTTTCTCCATTTTTCACAATGTAGTCATAATTGTCATCGTCATAGCCATCGTTATAGATTTTTCTCTCCTTCTTCGTGCTGCTGTCCTCAGGAGGGACCTGCTGGGCCCGCCGCTTCTTCTTAGTATAGTACACCTGTGGACACAAACACAGCTCAGGCTCTGCTTCACAGTACAACTGAAAGCAACAAACCCCAAATCACCTGTGCACCAGCAACCACTGCGCTGTTATTGCTCTGTTCTTCTCGGGGTGCAACAGTAGAACAGACTGCCTAGATTAGCCGTCACTTAAGTGGATGCTGGATTTCAGTGCAAAAAATGACGTTCACATCAATGACCTGTGGCGCACAAGTATAACTAACGCTTTTCTACACAGATGAAAAACCATAGATCAGCACTGCTGAGGGTTTCCTTGCTTCAGAGAATATTTTGTTTCCTTGCTATAAAAGCTTGTTCTGTTTCGAGGTCTGCGCTCTTCTGGACAGAGATCTCAGATGTTGTTTCTTGGAATCTGGTGAAGCCACTCGCCCAGTTTGGGGGTCAGTGGTCCAGTTACCACAGGGACCTGTTGCCATCATCTTCCATGTCTTCCTGCGATCCTCTCCCAGCTGTTGGCATTTCTCAACCTTCTTGTGATGCTGCTATCACTTGGCATAGCTACATCTATCACAACAGCTTTCTCCCTCCGGTTGGTTAGCTATCAAGATAGCAATCTCTTTACACAGTCAGTCTCCAGGAAATTTAAGGTGATGTCCTCTGAACTTTTGGACTGTAACTGTGTGTGTAGTCCAGCTTTTACAAATGCAGTGGGACCAGAGTCTGTTTAGACAGTTACATTTTCCATTTTTAGGTAAATCACATGTAAGATTTACAGTATGTCTCTGGGAAATCATGGCGACACAATTTAAAGTACAAAATAAAAGGATCTGTGTGTGTAATATTACTGTTTCATACCTCATTGATGTGCTTATAAGTTTTGATGAGGTCAACAGAGAGTTTTCTCAATGGAGCGCTGGCAGGGTCTCTGAAACTAGGGGGAATTCTCCGCTGGAGTATGGTCATATCAGACAGCACCTACAGAGAACAACAACAACAACGTTTCACAAACTCATCTCAGGTTTGATGCAGGAGATGTTCCTGATGAGTGTATCAGGACAGCTTCACACTAAAAACAAATGTGTTCATTCTGTGTAACTGCACATAAATAACCTTTGCAGTTTGTACCAGCTGTATTAGCTTGCTATTACAACTAATACATAATAAGTTGTTCCATTGCACCAACTTTTAACAAAACAGAACTTAATACAAACTCTAAATTGCTGGTAGTCTGAGGGGAACACAGACCATCAGGCAAAGCACACACTCGTTTTTTATTCACATACAGGCCAGTTTCTTAAAAGGTCAGGTAACAGAATCTGACTGACTGAGGATTTTTAAAATTAAGATTTTAATATTTGGTCTTTTTTTCTGACAGATTCCTCACCTCAGAAACATAGAAAGAGGAGGATTACTAATTGATGTTCTGCTTGGATCAAGTGTTGTTGTGTTTGTGGCATTTTAAACATGTTGCCAGCAGGGAAACTGCAAAGTGCCCTCTGGTGGACAAACTATGCAACAGCAACACTCATAACACAGTTGAAGGGAGTTAGTCTCATCTTTTTCTTGCTGTTTTAGTTTTCATCTGTCTGTCTTCTGCTGCTCGTCTGGGTTTGGGAAGCAATGGCTGTCTAGGACACGCCTGAATCACCTCACATAGGAGGCAGAGAGAAGGCATCCTAGTCACACAGCTGAACCACCTAAACCTGCTCCTTTACTAATTAGAGGTGTAACAACTCATATTTTGGGCCCCTCTGAAGTGTCTGAGCTCTCTAAGCGAGTGTCCAGCCACTACCTGTAGAAATGAGACTAGTTCTGGTTAGTGACCCAGAGGTCAGGACTATATCGAGGCTTGGGACATAGCTCAGCTGGTAAATCCACAGCTCTGCTTTCACACTTGACTCTCTTCACCACAATTGACAGACGCCACACCAGTCCACCCGTCCATCTTCTGCCTGTTGGTGTCAGCAGCTGTTGGTGTTGGGATCATTAGTCAAAAAAGGAATCTATATGTATTTTTTGTCTGCTTATTTTGTTGTTTTTTGTTTTTTGCCCTTTATCCCCGTCCCTGTTCTCCGCTGTTTTTTTTTTTTTGTTTGTTTTGTTTTTTCCCCCCTCTTTCTTTCTCCCTTTTCTTTTCCCCTGTCCCGTATCTAGCAAGTAAAAAAAATAAATAAAATAAAATAAACAATAAAAGGTAAATCAAATGGACCATTACGGCAAGGCTGGGATGGTCCATTTGGTAAAGTAAATCCGTTGGGCATCTTTCTTCGCCTTTAGACAATAATTCTGATGGCAAAAGAACCAAACGGGACAGGTTTAAAAAAAAAATAAATAAATAAAAAAAAAGAAAAAAAAAAGGAATCTATTACACATTATTTGTTACTTTTCTTAAATGTAATGCAAGTGATCACCACAGAGGTTCTACTTTCGAAACATGAACAGGTAGCCTGACTGCTCATTTGTTTGTCACCTGTTGAAGATCAGAGGTTTGCAAACACTCAGCTTTAACGTCACTCTGGGTTCTTGGCTAGCCTAGCGTTAGCATGAGGTCTGTGCAGATGTTTGCAGAGAGCTGAAGTTGTGTTAGCAGCACAGTGCAGCTTGCACTTTACCATAGTGCTGGTGTCCTTTAGTGTAATAAAAGCAATCTGCTGTAGACTGCTCCACCATTTTCCTCCCACTATACATGAACTGAAATCAGCTGACCTTTAACAGGAGCGTGCAGGAAGAAAAAAAAGCATCTTTGATGTTTCTTCTATCCACCCAGATTGCAAATCACCCAAAAACCTTTGTTACTTTGTAATGCATTAGAACCAACACTGCTCACCCTAGCCTTAGTACATGCTGAAAGCCACACTGAGGCCAGAAGAACCACATTAGGGTAGCCATGTCGCTTGATTGCTTCTTTATAAATTCCAATGCTGATACATTTACAAAAAGATAACGTCAGGCTCTAATATGTGGAAGAGCTTGGGACTGTGACATCACCATATGAGTCGAATGGAAGTTCTTTACAGACTGGAGTACAATTTGTTGCTCTTTCCAGTTTGGAAGCAGCAGCAAAGAGTTAGGGTCGCAGACCAACAACAGCTTGGGCAACAGCTGGAAGCAGGAAAAACATTACCTAAAACAACATTTGGGAAAATCACGGTATTGTTACCTCTTGTAGTTTTCATGTGGTTACACACCTTAGATGTGGCTGTTAGCTTGGTGGTTGCTACATGGCAGCATCAAAGAAACTCTATATGCTTTTGTTTTTAAAATACCGGGTACCATCAATACCTTGGACAAGTTGTTGTGGCAACCTCTGACCAGAGAACTACAAGCTCCTGCAGGTTTGTCTGCATACATTACAGAGCTACGGCTCAGTCGACTGAGGCCCACACTCATGAATGTGTGCTGAAAGCCATTTCTAAACTTTAACTTGTTTGATGCATACGTGCTCATCACAAACAGGTTCTGGGAATGTGTTTGAGATCGTGAGCATCTGTAGCTGCTGAAAATTCTTTGGTTCAGATGGATCTAGGGCTGTTCGATATAACGATATGTATCGGATGACGATATAAAAACGTCTATCGTTTCATTTTACGCTATCGTTTGTTTCGTGGTGTCACAAAATAAACTGTTTACGACAATATTTGTTCATGGTTTTGATGGTCGCTGTAGTGGCTATATTAATTTCTTGAAGTTCTCTCCTTCTCTTATATTTAATATAACCACACTACGGACGGACAAGCGCCTGTTTTTATGCGTTGTCGTTAGCAACAACGACGGTAAAACCATCGCGTGTCCGCTTGTTTATTTTCCACATAAACCTTTCACAATAAAGCTCAAGATCCTGTTGAGACTTTTCAAAATAAACTGAATCACGTGAAAGAGGATCAGAGAGTTTACGGATGAGAAGCAAAAAAGAGCCGTCAGGTGCTAAAAAATAAACCTGAGACTCAAACGTTAGAACAGGCTTTTCCCCGCAGCACGCCGTGTAATAAATACTCACAAAGAAAACGGCGGCCGTTACAACTTATGTCTAAAAATGTATCGTTTCATGCATCGGTTAAAACACTCGACTCCAGGTACACGACGCGCAGCTGGAAACACTTCAAGTCGAGCTGCCCGAGATTCACAGAATTTACAGAAAATGTTACATTTTTGTGATTTATATCGTTATCGGGACGACAGATGTCTTATATCGGGATATGAGATTTTGGTCATATCGCACAGCCCTAGATGGATCAACCCATCATTTTCTCCTAGATAAGGTATAACATTATTATTTTTTGACCCATGGCATTAGCTTTCCTGAGGAATCCACGAGCAGTTAGTAACCACTACTGGATCAACTGCAGATTCCAACTTTGCTCATACTAGTTAGCGATATTTATTCATATCATTACCACTGTTCACTAATGTAAACTACAGTTTTCTATTTAGCTGTGTGAGGAGAGCAGCAGTGCCCTTTGGCATACAGGCTGGTAGGACCTGAGATCAGAATCAGAAGCAAATTGTGTATGAGACAGCCGCGAGATGATTATGATGTGTCCTGCTGCTGCTGCTGTCGCTTCAGTTTACAGAAGACCTACAATGCCCGGTAGCTGTTTGCTATGAAAACACCTTAAGTGTTCACATTTTGAGGGATAAGATGTGGGTGGAGACCTGGCATACAAATGTCAGTATCGATTACAGTGACCACGAAGCAAACGTCTATCTTCTAACCTTAGGACTTCCTAAGGACTTCCTGACAAACAGACCTCAGTCTGTCAGACTCGGCCCCCACCTGTCCAGCACCATCACACTCAGCACCGGGTCTCCACAAGGATGTGTTCTGAGTCCCCTCCTGTTTACGCTCTACACATCCGACTGCTCCCCTACCCATCTCTCAAACACCATCATAAAGTTTGCGGATGACACCACTGTGGTTGGACTCATCTCAAGGGGGGATGAGTCAGACTACAGAGATGAGGTCAACAGACTGACTGAGTGGTGTTCAGTTAACAACCTCCAACTGAACACCACAAAAACTAAAGAACTCATCTTGGACTTTAGGCAGGGAAGAGCTGACCCGGCCCCACTTTACATTCACGGGAACTGTGTGGAGAGGGTACACTCCATGAGGTTTCTGGGCGTGCAGATCTCTGATGATCTCTCCTGGACTGCAAATACCACGGCGGTGGTAAAAAAGGCCCAGCAGCGTCTCCACTTTCTGAGAGTGCTCAGGAGGAACAACCTGGAGGAGAGGCTGCTGGTGACATTCTACAGAGCCACCATAGAGAGCATCCTAACGTACAGCATAACAACATGGTATGCAGGGTGCTCAGCTGCAGACAGGAAAGCACTGCAGAGGGTCATCAACACAGCCCAGAAGATCACTGGCTGCTCTCTGCCCAGCCTGGAGGTCATTGCAAACTCTCGATACCTCAGCAGAGCTGGCAATATCATCAAGGACCATTCTCACCCCAGCAATCAACTGTTTGAACTATTACCGTCAGGCAGACGGTACAGGTCACATAAAACCAGAACAAACAGATTCAGGGATAGCTTCTTTCCCAGAGCTATCACCATTGCAAATAAGCACAAAAACAATTGAACCTGCTTAGCCATACCATATTGTCACTGCCATTATATTATGCTATTATTATTATGCTGCTATTCATACTGTCATACTGTCATTATATTAATGCTGCTATCCTGTAAATATCATACTTACTTTTGTTTGAGTACTTATGTTTGTTTTATTGTACCTTTTATATCTTACTATTTTTTTATTATATTTATTATTGCATTTTGCACCAAGGGAGTGGCACTCCAATTTCGTTGTACCCTGTACAATGACAATAAAGGCTATTCTATTCTATTCTATTCTATTCTATTCTTAGCTGTAATGGGTAAATCTGTAACACATAAAGTGGAGACATCTCAAACTGTATTTCAATGACAGAAACCCACTGAGCCAGGAAACATATTTTAATCATCAAATTCAAAATGCCTCTGAAATCGTTCTAGTCAGCTTAGAAAAATGCTGGCTACATTTAGAGATACTTAGAGTAGTCGTGTTATCTTAAAGGTTAACCTACTTTCAGTTTGAATGGTTCTGGTTCTTATATAGCAGTAGGGTTAGCGTTAGGCATAAATAGGTTTACATGCTTTCCTCTTTACTTTGGTGAAACTTGGTTGGAGATGTATTTCTGAACATGTTAAAATAGTATAACAACAATAACAACTGAGACAAAGAAAACAAAATAAGAATCATTATAAATAATTTACATGTTAAAAAGGAGGAGGAAGCATAAGCTTATTTAATCCCACCCTCTTTCCACTATTAAGTAACTCATAGTCTACACGTTCTCTTCCTTTTATGCATCCATCAGAAATTCTTCATTACAATTTGCTACATGATTTTTTTTTAATAACTCCAGTAACACGTGAGAAGATATACTTATATAAACATACTTGTACACCCGCACACATATATACATATCCCCACTGTGAAAATAGTGGGTGAGAACGCCGCAAAACGCCCTGCCTCCTCCCTGCCTCCTCCCTGTAGTTTGCAGTATGTGCAAAGGAGGAACGCCACGTACGGAGCAGATCCAGATGTTTAAAGTTACAGAATACAACGCTGACCTCAGAGTGACTGTAAATCTTCACAGAGTAGCCGTATCACAGCTGATGGTAACATTAGCTACTGCAGACTTTGGTTGTGCCTCAGAAAGTGTCCAGCTTAGGAACGGATCCTTTTGAATAGCACTTGTTATTAAACCTTCATGACCTCATGAAGACATTTCATGTTCAGTAGCTCTACAAAGCAACAATGTTTGAACATCTAAAATGAATACAAAATGTTGATTTTTCCCTCTGGCACTCTGGTACTGTGCCAAAGGCATGTGTGGTGGTACCTGCTGCTGCTCGGCCATGGAGTGGATGGAGCTGAAGGAGGGGTGTGTATGTGAGTGCTGGCTGGTCATGGCTGGCTCAGCGAGGGAGAAGCCCTGGGCAGTGGAGGAGGAGGAGGAGGAGGAGGAGGAGGAGGAGGAGGTGGGCGGACATCCTGAGCTGCTTACACCTAAGAAGACAGAGAGAGATGATTAGACAGGGGAACCCCGACACCTTTGTTTGCATTATGGGTACATCAGAACTACTAATGTTTCGTTCCTGTATCCCAATGCACCACGCTCATCACCATCAACACTGCATCATTCATCCCACAGGTCTACTATGACGTGTGGACTTGATATTATTTTATTATCATATTAACATAACACGATGTTCAGTTACCTTTGCAGAAAAATAACTTTCAAGCAGCTAGTTTTTACGTTCTTACATTTCAAAGCTAATATTTGTGTTCACTTTTGGTTGAGTAAAGAAGATGAATCAGCAGTTTCACAGAAAACAGCGCAAAACAGAGAGATTTTAAACTTTGAAACTTCTAACAGGACCAAGTCCAAATATTATGTGTGAAAACTAGAACTCTTTACACCATCAGATAAGGACGTTTATCTGAAGCAATGAAAAAAACCTCACAAGACTATGTCTACAGCAGGCTGCTATGATTCATCGCCATAATCGATGATGTCTTATTTAAAACCAGGTAAATGTGTTTTTGTAACTGCAGTTACACTACAGGAAGCCGTGGGGCAGTATCGCCTATATCGTCTGTGAACCGCAAAACAGGAGAAAGAAAAAGGATTTCCTAAAAAACTACGTGACATGCAGACTGTGCACGCTGCTGCAGCGCACGAGCATTTAAAACACCGGCACGCAGGAGCTGTGACATCAGCTCTGAACGGTCAGTTTTAGTGTGACACGCTGACACCTTCATGTTTGTGTACGATCATTTTTATCTGAGTTTTTGTTCTTCTCACATTCATTTTAGCATTGATTCTGAATAGTAAACCTCTTCCACCTAACGTTCGCTTGTTAATCTGTGGGTCGGACTATATCATTAATTAATTACAAATGAATTGGTATTGAACACTACACCTTCTGGAGGCGTACAGATGGGTTTGTCCTGTAAAGAGGCTCATGCACCAAGTCATCTTTCACATGGTTATCAGCAGCTGGAACGCTGCAGTTGTGAATTCATGAACGGAATCATCTGTAAACTTTGGAAACTTTTATTTTGAACTGGAAATTTTTTTTAATTTTAATTTTTAATTTGAAGCTTTATTTGAACTTAAGAACAGAGGTCATCTATAGTTTCCTATTTGCACATTACTTTTGTTTAAGTACTACTCGCGCTTTGATTTGTATTACCTAATAATCAATTTGCTATATATGGCAATAATTTAATTTGCTTTGGGACGAGACAACAGGGTGATATTTACAGGGGTGCAGCCTACAACAGGCGGTTCGCCCACATTAAGCAGAGATTACAGTTGACTAATCGACCAATCCAAGAAAAATTAGGCAGATTATTTGACCATCAACATAATCGTTAGTTGCAGCCCTTGTTTACAGCCGCTGCATAGCTAAAGCAACTACCTAACTGGATAACCTGCCACACCTCTATGCCAAAGATTGGTCTTTTCCACACGTAATCAGCCTTTTCTCCTGATTGCATGTGTTATTTCATGGTCAGAGTCCATATTTAGCTGAGACTGTCATTTCTATATATCAGCGTTCTTGTCATTTTAAAGTAGCCTTGAGAAATAGTTCTCCAGGTTTTCTGAAGGTCTTTCTTTGGACATGGTCTCATTTTTAGTCCAGTCCTTATACCTGACCATTTCCAGAGGAGTGTTTTGTTTGATACTTAACAGTGACCTGTGAATCATCCAAGCATGTAAAAGCCCCGACTTAAAAGATGAACAGTGTCTGCACATAAAGACAGCTGAGGAAAGAACCCATTTTAAATGGTCTCTTCAGCAGCATGAGCAAAGCCGTGATCCGAGGTAAAACGCAGTTACAGTATTGTTTTACATTTTTCAGCAACACAGTAATGTAATGTTTTACTGTAATAAATTTAGTAATCAGATTACAGTTACAATTATGTTGTTACTTGCATTACAAGGTTCTTTAATTATCTGCATGACAAACACAACTTTAGCTCGTTGCAAGCATCCACGACTAATGAAGAGCTCAAAGTGATCATGTTTAAACTTCTTCCATGTAACAAAGCTGGAGCCCTCTGTGCTCACTGGGAGCTTCGGTGTTGCTGTCTCTACCCTCAGACCTGTGCCTCAACACCATCCTGTCTCGGAGGCCTACAGACGATTCCTCGGACTCGATGGCTTAGTTTGTTCTCTGGCATGCACCAAAAATATTTCTTACCCAATTACTCAGTTAAACAATGGAATACTCAATTACTGAAACAGTCAATAGATACAAGCCTAATGTTGTCACTTAATCCATGTTCGAGGGAAGTTCCTCCCTTGCGTGCACATCATGATACTTGAAAAATGCACAAATGCTGCACACGTTCTAATGAGCTCCTCAGACACTTGAAATGGTGCACAAACGAACATTATCTTCAACATCCTTTGTCCAGTATACCCACTGCACAAACCATCAGTCCATCCAGTCCAGTCCATGACCACTGCAAACTAGAAGAGGCTTAGAGGAGATCTCTGATGTAATTCCACCCCCACCTCGAACCCATATGTCACTCTTTTTGCACACCTCACCACTGTCTCACTGTCCTCATACATGTCCTGCACCACCCTCACAATCTTCTCTGCCACACCTGACTTACTCATGCAGTACAACAGTTCCTCACTTGGCAGCCGATCTTCTGTTGCTCTACATGCACAAAGACACAGTGAAGCTCCTTCTGACCTCTTCTATAGCTCTCCATTAATATTCTCAATGCAAACATCACATCTGTAGTGCTCTTTCTCAGCATCAAGCCATGCTGCTGCTCACTGATCATCACCTCTTTTCTTAAAAGCTCCGGACATCATGGTTGTTCTTGAAGACTGGCACCAGTGCACTTCCTTAGGCATCCTCTCGCTCTCCCGGACTGTGTTAAGCAATATTTATCCCAAACACCTCCACAGGTATGTAATTTGGACCAATCACCTTTCCACATTTCATAGCTGCCCTGGCTTCCCCTTTCCTCTGCAGTCTCTGATTTTCTACATTCATCAGCTCCTCTGTCCACTCTGTCCATCTTCTCAGCACACTTCTGAACTTTTTTGGATTTTTCCATTTCTGTCCTTGGTCACCTTAACCTGCTACACATCTTTCCCCCCTCAATCTCTCTCCCTAATAATAATAAATAATTTCATCACCCCTTTTGCATTTTCCTGTTAAAACATAAACCGGGGTGGCTCAGTCCTTTTGAACAGTTATTGTATGTGTTGCCAACAGCATGCAAAGTAAGTCTGCTTCTCTGGCCAAGCAACAAACAGGTGTTTGGAAGTCCAAACCAAGTGCACTGGTGCCATTTTCATATTCATTTAATTTCTGTTCATCCTTCTAGTTATGCATTTAAGGCTCAGACCCAGAGCAACAATTCAATTCAATTTATACAAACACCCGATCAGAACAATAGATCTATCAGGATGTTGTGTCTTGTGTCTAACCCCATGAGCCTCATAGAAAGGCCAGGTAAAAATACATTTGCTGAGCGACCCTTTTATTTAAATATCACAGTTTAAGTGTCTTCATCTAGGCTATGAACCTACTCAACATAGCACAGTAAGTCAGCTAGCTACCAAAACAGGACGTGTGACTTATAATACTCCTGGTCTTTTTACATAATTAATGACGGTTTTAGAATAAACAGGGAGTGGCCCAGCTGCTGACCATGTTTCTTCCTCCAGTTAAGTTACAAGAATGAGATGAGTGATAAAGGTTGCTCTTCTTACTATTCTCAGGATGAGAGACGCAATAAGAAGCGCTCCAACATGTCTCCCTTCTGCCAGCTGGCAAATACCAAAACCAAAATAGAAAAGTGTTATTTAGATATGTGGTTAAAAATAAGGCCGCTCACTACGCAGAGTCACTAAAAATGGGATCAAATTAGAAATTCTCGGGTCTTTGCCTCCTTCAGGTGACACGCAACTCCACACGGTACTCTGTAGATAATCAGGCACACAGGTCAAAACCATTCAAACAATTTTCACATTAGGTCAGCAAGAGGCCAGACCAACAGAGATGTAACTACTGCCATCATCTTCAGCACAGGCACGTCTTTTAAATGATATACGTACACATAACAAACTAAACTAGAAAAAATACGTTGCATACAGTAGGCATTTTGACAGCCTTATCAAGCTCTGCAATGAAAAGTGTAACAGTGATTTTAACATGAAATGGAAAATAATTAAGGGACCTGCACTAGTGTCTTCATTATTCAGACAGCACAGCAAAGACTGGTATAAAACATCTGATTTTTACTTAAGAGAATATAATAATACTGATTGTCAAAATCATCCTTTGCTGTATTTATTTTATTTACTTAAATATAATAATTCGATATTGTTACTTAAGATACAAATGAAAAAAGTACTCGGTACACAAAATGGGATGAAACTAAAACTTCAGTGACGTAATCACACCAGCGACAAAAACAGAGGAGCTAACATGAACTCAAATGTTTACAAGTACAGGAGAACGGAGCAGAGGCAAGAACAGAGTTCATTCACACAGTTTAGTGTCACTTGTTTAGATAGTGTGTGTCCCTGATTGGTCCCTGTTGTCTGGGCTCTTCTCTCACTCACCGAGAGTGAGTAGGTGCATCACAGGGATGCCCCAAATACAGTGGTTTTAGAGATTCAGTAGTAATCTCTAGTAACTATTCTTTCACAATTCTAGTAAGCGTGCAGTGATAGGAAGCTACTGCAAGTAAGAAATGGGAATACTGTTTGGGAATGCAACTGGAATTACTTATCTCAATATGGAGCCTCGATCTGTATCCCTCTTTACAAAGTATAAACTGTGAGGCATTAGACACAGTAGGCAGTGCACCAGAAATGATGATAGGTGGCTAGCACATCAGAAGATGATTCAGACTCTACTGAACCTGGTGAAAGCAAAGTTTTAACTCCAAATTACAGGAAGTACTGAGAGCTGATCATGCAATTACCGGAATGCAGCAAATCAGTTTAAGAAACAACATGTTGTTAGTGGAGGCGCCCAGTGTCGATTGGCCCACCCTCTGATGATAATACAGGTCAGAAAAGCTAAAGCTGCTGATCGTGAGCCTCATGGAAAAGGCCAAACATCAGTTTAGATCATCATGGTAATGGCAAGTGGACTGGTTCTTATTCAGCGCTTTTCTACTCTATGTGAGCACTCAAAGCGGTTCACAACAACAGTTTGGAAAGCAGCAGTCGTGCTAAAAGTCCAGCACTCACTACATCAAAGTAAAAGAGATTTCATGGCTTCATGGTTCAAGTATATCAACCATTTATATTTCTAATCAGGGCAAGCATTCTCAGTCAACATGGAAAAACAACTTGTAATTCTAGGTTTGCCCCCACTATCACCTTCCATCCACAATATGAAGAGCTCTTCTGTTCATTGTTTTCTAAATGGCTCAATGAGAATGTAAACGGAGGTGTGCAGCTGAATGAAGGGCCTAGAAAGCTGTGAGTAGCTTCGAACCTCTGTGCTGAACTGTGTGTGCTTGCTTGTGTGATGAGGTAGAAACAGTGATTCAGTGTGGGACTGTTGTGGTCCAGGTCCTGGCCTGCTTACAAACATGACACTCCTGGAGGGAGAGAGAGAGAATATCTGCCTAGTACTGAGAAACCTGCACAGTCTCTTTAAGAGACTGAGAGGCAGTCACAGCACTTCCTCACTCGGCCCCCCCCCCTCGCGCCTGTTCTGCCATTGGTTGAAGCGCCTTCTTTCTCTCTCGGCTGATTCGCTGTTGGTATCTAAGGGCTGGCTGGCCAGCACTCTATAAATAAACCCAGTGCTGTCTCAGCAGCCAGGCTACAATACTCATTAGCTACTTCTCTCTCCTCTTCTCCTTCTCCCCTGCTAAGCAAGTAGCTTCCAATAGCAGTCCTGGCTCTCAGCAACACTCTGACATACTCTCCCCTAGCAACTCAACCCACCCTACCAGCCGCTTTCTCCTCCTCCTCTTCTCCTCGTCATCTTTCCTACTTTCTCAAATCTCACTCCCTCTGAATATGCCTTCTGTCCTACTTATCCATCCATCATTCATTCATCCCTCACTTTCTCGCTTCACGACTTCAGTGCATCTCAAACAGAGTCATCTTTTCTATTCCTTTCCTGACCGCTGTTTCATGTCTTTATAGGTGTTGTTGTACAACAATAATGAGAGAAACAAAGAGGAGTTACCTCAGGCAGCACAGCAACACACAGCACAGTCAGAAGCAAAGGCTACATGCTCACAACAAGTTGGTCGTGTAACGCAACCATTGTTCCCACTACAGCCCAGTGAAGAAAGGCCTCCTCATTATGGTAAACACAAAGACACCACCTTTCACCTTCTAAGGTTTGATATAATAATAGAAAATAATCTGGTCCTTAGCAGTGCTTGTGTTTGTGTGTCTGTACACCTGGCTGCGATGAACAAAGGCGAGCACATCTGAATCCTGAAGTTTACTCTGAGCTTTGATGCTAAATTTTGTGCTGCTGAAAACAATACCTTCTTAAGGTGTACATGTTAATAATTCATAATAATTAAATGTTCATCCTCACAGCCCCAGGTCAGCGGCTCAGTTTCACTGGCCTTAAAAAAACCTGTTATTTTTGTATTCTAAAAAAAGTTGTATTAATATAATATTTTATTTTATTTCACTTTAAATCTAAAAAGATAACAAAACAAATGTTTTGAAAAAGCATTGAAGCAAAACGTTTTGCCTCAAGGATTTTTATAATGAACTTATTTGTGTTACTCGATGAAGTGCGGCACCTTAAGTCAACGCACAGTTTAACGGTCTAGGTGATGTTAAATGGGCTGGGATTGGCATCATCTGACCAGTTACACTGGTAACTGTATCAGCAGCTGAGCGAATGATTTTACAGTAAACTTAATACAGAATGCAGCTAACACAGCTGTGTACGAGGACTGGCACGTACAGGAGTTTAGTGTTAAAAGTGCTGTATGAATGTGTGTATGTTTGAATCGTTTTGGTCAGTAAGACTGGAAAAATAAATAAATATATAAATAAAGTGTGGCCTATTTGAAGGCAGCAAAGAAAGCCTGCAAAAGGTCACTGGTGTGAATTAACAGACTTATTAATATTATTACAGCTTTATCATTAAGATATGAGAGAATCTGATGGGTTCCATTAAATTCATGTTCTAACTTGCACAGCTTAGTTTTTATTCTTTCAGCTGCAGGCCCGATGGTGTTGAATGGTTTAAAATGTTTACAAAAAACCAAATAAAATCAAAGATCCCAGCCTGTGATTCAGTAGGTTGTAGAATCTATTTCAGTAGCAATAACAAAGTAGTTCTTTTCTGTATGATTTCAGTCTCTCACATTATTGCGGAGGAATTCTGGTCTACTCTTCATTACAGCTTTGCTTCAGTTCATTGAAACTTGTGAGCTTTGAATGAGCCATTGCATCACCTTCAGATTGATGGGCAGCAACAGCCGCTTCTCTGATATCACTGCTGATGTTGATGAGCAAGGACCAGATTATTTTTATGATGTCTTGATGTAAAACCTCTAACAGAAAGTGTACTTTTTACCATTGTGTATACACACAAACCAGCAATCAGAGTAGAGTCAGATCTAATTAACTCTACTGTACGCTGACATGACATCCAACACCAAAAACACTACATGTTTTGTACCTGTACACTGAGGACTGACATGCAACTCATAGAGCTAGTAGCTCATGTTCTCTTGGTATCCATCATACCACACTACTTTGCACCGGTGCAATATGACACAGAGCTTCAACCTACAGAAACTGGACTTGTGTGTAGGCTGCAAACCCCCCTCCCCAGGGATATTTGGGATGCAGACTGGAGCAGCCAGGGATCGAACCACCAACCTTCTGATTAGCAGATGATGTGCTCTACCTCCTGAGCTACAGACCCCGCCCCCCCCCCCAAAAAACCCCTCTAAAACGTGGCAATAATTATGATAAAACTAAATGATAAATAAACCCAGGAAATGTCTTCTACCTGCCACACACATCTGAACAAAAATGATAAAGTCTGAGGTGGATGGCCATACATCAATATCGCTGGGCTTCTTTTCTAACCACCAATGTTCACTCTAATAATGCTAATGCATTACTCTGGTATAAGAACCTCTCACCGTCTGTACAGACTTATTTTGCACTTGAAAATGGGGCTAATATTTGTGTCTGCTATCCACTCTGACCCAAGCTTTTAACACGGACTCATTTCAATAAAAAACCTGAGTGTTGCTCTGACTTGAAGTTGAGTCTGTCATGTTTTAGTGTGATAAATCTCACGTGCTTTTCTAAAGCAGTCAAACATGCATTAGAGTTTATTAGGAATGTCATATCTGTAGGTTGATGCTCTGCAGCATCAGACATGGTGACCTGACAGTGACAGCTTGATCAGTATTTGATGTCGATGAGGAATTAGAATCTTTACTTGGCCCTTACCTGTACTGTGGTCATGACCAGTCTGAAGCTACTGGTCCTCAGTAATGTCACAACACTCAACTCTGATTCAAGCCGTTCTGTCTGTAGCCATAAGTTCTTTTTAAGAGTAAGCGCTGCAGCAGCAACAAAGCAAACAAATGTCTGTGTGTCTTTTAAATGTTCGACGGTAACATGCCAGCAGATGGCAGAATCTGTTACACCTACTGTGTGTGCCACTAGCACAACAAGAGTTCTGGATTTCAATTCTGTGAATGCTTTACATAAGTGACACAGCTGGTTCCTAAAGTAGTCCTACAGGCACACCATACACAACAGATAATTACAAAGAAACACAGCTACTGCTCTGAGCAAACAGGTCCATGAAATCCTTGGAATGTTCCATACAGTCGCTCTGCACCTGTTGTTTGGGACAACAGCGCACTGTAGTCAAGAAGCACCAGCATCTAGTG
Organism: Pelmatolapia mariae; assembly: GCF_036321145.2. Lineage (NCBI taxonomy): Eukaryota > Metazoa > Chordata > Actinopteri > Cichliformes > Cichlidae > Pelmatolapia > Pelmatolapia mariae. Next base: position 38,573,785 of record NC_086236.1, on the reverse strand, counting down.
AGTTTGAAGTATGAAAAGGTAGCTGATGACCCGAGATGCTGGAACACGAGTGTGTTTGTGAACATTAGACAGAAAAGTGCATGTATGAATGTGACTGGGTCAGTGAGGCTTTCATGAAAGCACCAGTCCAATGATCATTTTTCAATCAAAAGATATTGACAAACTATTTTTTAACAATTTCAAACAAGGAATTTGTACACAGAAACCAAAACTATGACGACATTAGTTAAATGAGGATTAAATCTAAAAGGCAGAGCACCCTAGTCTTTCATTTTGGATCCATGTGTTGGATGATGCTTTTTAGCTCCATCTGGAAAAAACATACAAAAACAAAAAAAAAGAAAACAATTGAAAGAGTATTTTTAGAAAGGATAGTGTTGCACTCCTCTGGTAGTTTTCAGAGACTCTATGAATCAATGTGAACATGCAACACATTAAATGATGGCCCAGCAGTTTAGTAAAGGGACCTGCATGGTTGTCAGTCCTATGGAGAAACGACAGACAGCTCGTCTACAGGTTGTTTTCTGTCACAAACACGCTCTGTGGGCTCCTCTTGCTTTTGCTCTTGTTGGTCCTTCAGCTGGCTGAAGAAGAGTGAAGTTCTAACACACACAAAGCTGCGTCTACTGCAGCCACATTCTGTCCTTTTCCCCACGTCCATCTACACTGTCAACTATGCTGTCAATCCCTTGGAATGGCACACTGCATACTCAGAATCTTTCACTCTGTGCAGCCAAATAGCAACACAAAGACACTAACGAGCAACCTTGAACGCTGATTAAGACACTGGACATTAGGTGTGGGTCATATGGCCTCAAAATAACACCACGAGTTTTCAGGAAAAATTTGCAACAACTTGTTTTATTGATGCGTGCAGCTTGCATTTACAAGTGTACGTTAATATAACTCATTTTGTAATGAGTTACTGTCACTGATGACACACTGCCAGGTTTGAATCATGAATCTACTGAAATAAGTAGCAGCAGCAGCATGATAGTGACACTGTCTTAGCTGAATGTAAGCACAAAAGTAGGTTAGAGGGATTTCTCCCTGGAAATTTCCAGCAAACGTATTAAATTACTAATTAAGACTTTAATTTAACAATAAAGTAACTTCATCCTTGTAATGCTTCAGTATTGTTACAAAATACACAATCATACATGATACAATAAAAGTGAAAAATCCTTTCTAGCTAGGATGTTGCAGTTTTTTAACCAGCTGCATTGAAGCTACTTATAACTTAGTAATCAAATTTCTATTGATAATTCCATCAATTCATTGAGTAATGGGATAAGCAAAAACCACTGGTCTCTCAAAACAAACTGCTCATGGATTTCCATTTCAGACATGGACATGTTTTAATGGTTTAATGCACATCTGTCAAAAACCCACCAAACCCTTTTATGATAGTATTGTATCTTCTAGATGAGGTAGGTTTCATGTGTATGTGTTTGTCTGCATCTGTGTGTGTCTGCATGTTGAAGTGTATTAGTGAATGAGTGATTTTAAAAGAGTACGTCAGGCTACAACAAAGAAAATTGAGCGTATTAGCTAAAGTTCACACTGTGATGCTAAATTTTGTGCTGTTGAAAACAAGATGTTAGATGCTCAGAATGAATGGTGATTGTAATTCAGTGTCCAACATAAGAGCACCAGAGTTCTACTGACCTGCCAAAAAACTTTTCTATTTATACTGGAAAACACTAACACAGTTTTATTAATATTTGATTTAATTTAGCTTTAAAACTGAAAAATGATGTTACAAATGCTTTGAAATGTGGTCTAGTACACCCCATGCCTCCCATCAGACTCCCCTCTACTGCTGCTCTCTTAGCATCGTAGAACTTTAGGTTTTTTGATTTGACCTATTCAGAATATGTTTGGTTAGTTTCTGGTGTGACTTTGCTTGTTGCACTGTCATTTTAATTTGTTTCAATATCGGTTGAATTTTTTTTATTGTTGTAAAGTGGGTGATATTTGCACAGGAAGATTTCAGAGAACTTCCAACACAAACGACAGTTGATGTTACGCAGACATCCCAGCCTCAGTAAACATGATCATCATGGCTGTGCTGATCGGTTTGACACAGACTAAAGGAACACGTTTCCACTCCAAGTTTTTAGCTCATGTTGGCTTTTTTACGCTGTGCCAGTTTTGTAAGCACACATTGTTATTTCATTTATGTGCGTTTGTAGTCTGACCATTCAAACTAACTGCATGCCACATTTAGCTCATTACCCATGTTAATAATTTTACGCACATCAGTGCTTTATGCACGTTGCATTCACGAGTACAGTTGATTAGAATCACCAATGAAGCTAACAGATGTCTGTACTGTGGGAAGAAGCTAAAACACTGTACTAAACACTAATCGCATCTTTTCCAAAAGTCTGCTTATTATTTTGACTTGAGTTAAATTTGTTAACTTTGATCCTCATCTATGGGCAGCCGTGCCCTCACTTCCAAATGGCCTCTCCTAGTGTTGAGCTTTTCTCTGTAGGATACCGGCCTGTTTATACCTCTGTATTGTGTGTCAGATATCGCCTGTCATAATACCAGGACACATTTTAGGTGATATAAACATGTCAAAACACAATATAATAGTAAGCAACGGCATCCAGTTACATTTCATAGCGCACACAACGGCACAAGCTAAGATATTACTGAGAGAGACAGAAACGTGTCCGTCTCCAGTGAGGATTTAGTCAATAAAAACTGAGGTTCTTGAACAATCTCACAATACTTGGAAAAATATGCAAAAAAGCAACAAACCATGTGACTCAAACACACACTATCGAGTACAGCCTGGCTATGACAGCGTGCAAGGAAGAGATCCTGGCAGCTGCTGATATAACAACTGGTCTAGTTGTTATATATATGTATATAACAACTAAAAGCAGAAATCCAACTACAGGCCGACGTCAGGCAGCTAGCATACAGTGGGGCAAAAAAGTATTTAGTCAGCCACCGATTGTGCAAGTGCCCCCACCTAAAATGATGACAGAGGCCAGTAATTTGCACCAGAGGTACACGTCAACTGTGAGAGACAGAATGTGAAAAAAAAATCCATGAATACACATGGTAGGATTTTTAAAGAATTTATTCGTAAATCAGGGTGGCAAATAAGTATTTGGTCACCTCAAACATGGAAAATCTCTGGCTCCCACAGACCTGTAACGTCTTCTGTAAGACGCTTTTCTGTCCCCCACTCGTTACCTGTATGAATGGCACTTGTTCGAACTCATCATCTGTATAAAAGACACCTGTCCACAGCCTCAAACAGTCAGACTCCAAACTCCGCCATGGCCAAGACCAAAGAGCTCTCGAAGGACACCAGGAAAAGTATTGTAGACCTGCACCAGGCTGGAAAGAGTGTATCTACAATAGGCAAGCAGCTTGGTGTGAAAAAATCAACTGTGGGAGCAATCATCAGAAAATGGAAGACATACAAGACCACTGATAATCTCCCACGATCTGGGGCTCCACGCAAGATCTCATCCCGTGGGGTCAAAATGATCATGAGAACGGTGAGCAAAGATCCCAGAACCACACGGGGGGACCTGGTGAATGACCTGCAGAGAGCTGGGACCAAAGTAACAAAGGTCACCATCAGTAACACACTAAAACGGCAGGGAATCAGATCCCGCAGTGCCAGACGTGTTCCGCTGCTGAAGCCAGTGCATGTCCAGGCCCGTCTGAAGTTTGCCAGAGAGCACATGGATGATACAGCAGAGGATTGGGAGAATGTCATGTGGTCAGATGAAACCAAAGTAGAACTTTTTGGTATAAACTCAACTCGTCGTGTTTGGAGGATGAAGAATACTGAGTTGCATCCCAAGAACACCATACCTACTGTGAAGCATGGGGGTGGAAACATCATGCTATGGGGCTGTTTTTCTGCCAAGGGGACAGGACGACTGATCCGTGTTAAGGACAGAATGAATGGGGCCATGTATCGTGAGATTTTGAGCCAAAACCTCCTTCCATCAGTGAGAACTTTGAGGATGAAACGCGGCTGGGTCTTCCAACATGACAATGATCCAAAACACACCGCCCGGGCAACAAAGGAGTGGCTCCGTAAGAAGCATTTGAAAGTCCTGGAGTGGCCTAGCCAGTCTCCAGACCTCAACTCCATAGAAAATCTGTGGCGGGAGTTGAAAGTCCGTGTTGCTTGGCGACAGCCCCAAAACATCACTGCTCTGGAGAAGATCTGCATGGAGGAATGGGACAAAATACCAGCTACTTTGTGTGCAAACCTGGTAAAGACCTATAGTAAACGTTTGACCTCTGTTATTGCCAACAAAGGTTATGTTACAAAGTATTGAGTTGTATTTTTGTTATTGACCAAATACTTATTTGCCACCCTGATTTACGAATAAATTCTTTACAAATCCTACCATGTGTATTCATGGATTTTTTTTTCACATTCTGTCTCTCACAGTTGACGTGTACCTCTGGTGCAAATTACTGGCCTCTGTCATCATTTTAGGTGGGGGCACTTGCACAATCGGTGGCTGACTAAATACTTTTTTGCCCCACTGTACATATAACTGCTAGCAGTAGACAGAGCTACTTGTGTAGGCTACATTAAAGGCTATACATAGGTTCACCGCACAAGCATAGATCAAGTAGAAGCATTTGCTTTTGTGTGTGTGTGTGTTGTGTGTGTGTGAGATTACACAGTCGCATTTGAACCAGGTAACCTTTCATTGTCATTTGGTTTAACAAAGTCCTAAAGGCACACTTCTGGTGCGAGGTCCAGACTGTCTCACATGGCGTTGCTCATTACTATTAAAGGTCTGACTAACCAATCTTTGTTAAACATCAGGTATACATGGACTGTTGAGCCTAAGAACATCAAGGCCAAACTTTGGCATGTTTAATCTCAACCCAGAGGTAATCCACTGCAAGGACTCTGTTATAGATTTACCATCAAACACATGTGATATAGATGTTGTTCTTACAAAAACAACAACAACAACAAAAAAAAACCCACTGAGAGAAACACTGACCTGTGTGAACACATAACTCAAGTCCACTCAGGTGCAGAGTATTTGGCAGGAGTGGAACGGTGCATCAAACACAGGAAACAACAATATGAAACAACTTGCACTTGCTGGTGAATAAAATGTTATAAACTCACTGACTGGAGAAACAGCGATGAGAAGTATTAAGATGCTTTAGCACTGACCCATCTGAAATCTTCATGCGAGTAGAAGTAAGTATTCGCTACATCAGCCGGCCCTCTGGTCTAGTCCTCACAGTTGTGTTCATTAATGTGTCTAACTAGTTTGAGCGAGAAGCACAGACAGACCTCAGAGTAACTATAATTCATGCTGATCATGTGCTAGAAAACAAAAGCCATTTGTTGCACTTTTTGAACACTACTAAATAGAAACTGAAAAGTTACGGCGCATCAAAACCATTCTTTTTGTTTATTTGCTCTTTTAAGCCCATCGAAACGCTAACGGTCCGACTGTAGACAGACATGTGGCCACTTTTAGAACGCTCGGGTCACACGCCAGGACCCTGTCACAGTCAACGCACAATTTAAAGTCAACACATGCTCCTAAAATTTTGTATATATAAATGATCACAAATGACCACACACACACACACACACACACAGGTTACTATACTGTGAGTAAAGAAGAGTTTCCACTGTTTTGAAATCAGTGGGATTGTGTATATTCTGGTGTGTACTAACTCTTGTTCTTGCGGAGCAGGGCTGAGGCGATCCAAGGTTCTGACTGGACCATCCTGCAAGTGGGCACAGTCTGGTCTTCCACAGATGATGACGTGACAACCATGGAAATGCTTGGAAATGTCCAATGCAGCAGGGAAACAGTGTCAATCAAAAAGCTGTGACAGACGAGCAGAACTCGTGCGGGTCAGGTAACTGTCATCAATCCCAGAGTTTGCTTCAAAAGTTTACATCCAACTAAAAAAGGAATCTTGACGTGGTGGGAAACCAACCAACCAACCAATCAAAAGGCACCGTCTTCTCTGGCTTGTTTTTAAAAAAAATGTTTTTTTAATCTTTTGTGACTGTGGTTTCTAAGGCAACCAAATGGTGTACAGGCAGCTTGTCTCTCGGAAGTAAAAATATAAAGGATGTAATTTCTGTCTTTTGTGGTGTTACACTATATATAGATCTCTCATGGTACATATAGATATATATTCTGTCTCTCTGCAGACATGTGAGTGGAAGGGAAAGAATATTTGGTTAGTCAGGTCAGTTTTTCGTTAGGTTGGTTTTGGCAGTTTCATGCATTCTTTCTGTGCGCTGGAGGTGTATATCACTCCAGGTCGCTGGTGACTGATCTTTCAGGTAGTCAAAAGCAAGCGTTTTATCGAATCTAGTGTCTACTGCGATTACGCGTTGAGGCCAAACGTCCCAGGGATAAAGGCATAGAGTCTCTTTGATACGTTCAGTAAGTCCTGGCCAGAATAAACCAAAAGTAAGTAGCTAGTTCTTCAGCCATTTCAGGAGCAATCCAGAACGGGCTTTGTGTCCGCTGCAGATTTGACTAGTGGAGCACAGGACTGCTAGTTTTGCTAGGTTCCTTAGACTACATGGTCAGTATGATTCAAGCACATCTTTTTTTTTATTATTATTATTATGCAGCAGAGTATGTCCAGTTGTTGCTGTTTTTCCAGACTACTTATAAGCCACCTCAACTAGCTGTAAGTGGAACCTGTGCTAACCAGGCTCGCCAAGCATACTGCCAGGTGGACGAGCGAGGTAGGATGATAGATGGGATGGAAGAGAAGGAGATGGAGGGGAGTTGGGTTTCCAGCTGCCTGCTTTTACCCCATCCCTGACACTAAAAATAGCCCCAATTACTGGTGCTTTCTGGGGGACTCGTTGCCAGACAGAGTAGGACAGCACAGAGTGATGTGATCACTCAGACTAATCCAGTGACACAAACAGCCTGCACCGAGAAAGTCACACAGTATATTCAGCCTGAGCTCCACGGAGTCCTGTGCCGTTTCCCTTCAAAGCCTACAGCAAGAGGTGGCTGCCCTCTGTCAGGCTAAAAAGGCGCCCTTTTATTAGCCAAACAATATTAGTATACACTCAGCCTTAACAAGAAGCACTTTTTTGCGCAATCCAATGCGCCTTGTTGCTTCAGAGGTGTGTAGCTCCACACAAAGTTACTCTAACTGTACTTGAGCATTCACGAGTCAACGGGACCGCCGGCTGGCGCAAAGTGACGAACCACCAGCACGGGAACACTTCACCTCAGCCGAGGAACTCTTTCAGCTCCGGTTCAGAAGCGGAGGAAATATCGAGAGGCAGTATAGCTCCAGGGTCTGTGCGCTGGGGCCGAATGTTCCCCGCGTTAGACAAAAGCCGACGACGGGCCGCGTTACACTCCGAAACACCGGCACAATAACACGGTCCAGGAAGAGGTCGAGTCTCTGAGGTAATTACTCGCTAGTAATATCGCAAACAGCGACTGAACTGCAACAAGCCAAAACTTCAGAGTCGCCTCGGAGTAAACAAAAGAAACCAATTCCAGAGTTCCTGAGCTTGCTGCCTTTCGCTTCTTGACGGGCCCACTCGTCAGTCTGCTTCCGCTTTCTTCTCTCGCACTTACTGTCCTCGTATACTCGTCCTTCTCAGAACGGGAAAAATAGTTTTATTCCTTCAAGGTGGAAACCTTCTCCGGGGCGATTGTGAGTCATGTTTTTCGCCCGTTTCCTTCTCCGTTAGACAGAATCTGTGCGCCTCTCCCACACGCTCCCCCACCCTGCGATAGGGACTGTACCATGTGCCGGTGGCAGGGGTCGGGGCTGGTGTGTCTGGCACAGATACACCGAGTACTATTAATACCAGCAGAGATGCGAACACAGGTTAAACACGTGGCATTGTGGACGTTTCACACAGACTGTCATATCAACTACCAAAAGTATTTCAAATAACTATACGAAACAGCATCAACAAATCAAGTGAGTTAGCGGTACAGCTGCCTTCCCTCTGACAGCAGTAGTCTGCTCCAAGCAAACCTCTCCCGTCCTGTCCATTTATAGTAACAGCGGGATATATATACTGGAAGTTTATACACAGGCATACATGGACAACGTTCACTGAAAATCGAAAAACGATTGAACATTGTATACATGGGACAGCTTTGACGGACGACTGTTTTACATAAGCGCTACTTCGCTGACATAACATTAGTCCGTGTTAACAGTGTTAAAATGAGTAAAACAGACTCTCTACTGTCTCTACTGCTCTGTTTTACTTCAAACTACATCAACCTTAGTTTGTTCTCGGTGGACAGCAGCCTGTGAGACCGTAAAAACGAGTAGTTAAAATGACAGTTTAATTAATGCGTTATTCGGTTGTCAGAAATGAACCAAATGCCACGTTTATGTTGCTACCGTATAACACACAAAGGCTCTTTTTGTTCTGGCTTTCAAAATGTTCTAACTTCTCTGTACTCTGGCAGTCGTAGCCTCTACCCTCACTCTGCACGCACACTCTCTGTTGCTACCCGACGCCATGGCAGCTGCAATGCAATTGGCTACATAAAGTCCCATCCCCTGCTGTAATTGGGTAGCAACGGCTCTGTGGGCGGGGCGGTCGGCTTAGTTTCCCTGGGTCTCTTACGGCGCGGCGCGAGGCAGTGGTGACGCGGAAATAGTTTGAAGATGTCAGGTAGAAATGGAAAGAAGGACAGGCAGACCGAAATGGTGGGGGTGGAAATACAGCGGGGGAGAGAAAGGGGCAAAAGGTTCCAATAAGCACATGGTCACTGAGTGACTTTACAGCTGAGAGGTTTGACTTGTCTTTACAAACCAGCCAAAGCTAAAAGTTGTTCCTGTTGCTATCCGAGCATTCTGGCTAAATCAAGCACAATGCTGCCTGGGAACAGCAGTGTTAGGGAACAGCAGTGTTAGAAACCAGCTGATAGCTCCTTGCATTAAAATCACCCTCAAACTCAACTGCCTCAACAAATGTGTCAGTGCTCATCAGTTTTTAGGATTTGTTTTAAATACAGGCTGACTCTCGAACTGGTGTTGAACGAAGTCATATATGGTTTTAAAAAAGTAACAGCCTAACTAGTTCACAATAGCTTTGTGTAATCACCTCCCAGTGGTTCATCATTCTAAATGTAGTGCCCTTTCAAAAGGGCAGAATCTTCTGTCACGTCTACTGGTTACTGTTGGGCTTTACATCCTGATTGTTGTAGTGGTGTTATATTTCTGTTATTTTGAGATGACACAGCTTATTAGCTCCAGTATGTAATTCATTTATGGGCAAATGCTGTTAATACAGTCCTATGAAGGGCATGCTACAACAACAGACAGATACTCTAGTTTTGAACACCAAGCTAAATTTCACACCAAATGTATCAGAAAGTCCCCAATTTATGCCTTTGCAATGTTCCTCTGACTGCAGCCATCTCCAATTCCCCTCACAATCACATGATGAAAAACAGCAGACCAATCACAGTTAAATTAAGACAGCCTGGCTAAATAATCAAATTTGCATTTAAAAAAAATCAATGAAAATAAGAGGCATAACCGACAAATGCAAGACAGTGGCAACAGGGTATTACATGAAAATTTATTGCTACAGGTGCTCTACTTCAAAAATGACTCATGCCCAGCTAAGGGTGACTGGGCCTGTGTAGGAACCAGTGCAATGTAAAGCATGCTACAAAGGGAAAAGTGCAGGCCCCCAAAGTTCTACAGGAAGACAGTGGTTTGGCAGGTATGATGGTTTTAGTAAATATGATCTAACCTAAAGTGAATTTCTCCTGAACAATGATTAAGCTGATATTTGGGTGCAAATGCCAGAAATCTCACTGGATCTAAAGCTGGAAATAAAAATAAGAAAAGCCCCAAACTAAGCTGTAAAAACAACAGTGAATAAAAGAGGCAGATCAGGATTTATAATAAAGACAGATGAGTAAGGAAGGTTTATACCTTACAGCCAGATGTATCCATAACAATTAAAAAGCCAGACCTGGGCATTCAACACTCTTTGATAAACTCCTCATCAGAAAATGGGTTCTGCTTATATGTGACCTTCAAAATAAAAGCAACAAAGGTGTATTATAATTTCCATAAAAGTACAAAAAAAAACAAACAAACAAAAAAAAACCTCCTGATGAGGAGTTTATCAAAGACTGTGTGACTCAAAGACTGCTAAATAAACCCTGAGGAAAAAAGACGCATTAGACAACGTGCCCCTCTTCAGCTGAACCATAACAAAGTGGACAGAGAAGGTGGGAAATCTTCAGTTTTGACTTTCTCCTTGACACTGGACGAGGACTTTCAGATTTGAGACACAGCCCAGTTTCTCGTTTTTGTATGTGGGATAACAAAAGTTTTTGATATTACGGATAGGCTGGGGCTGAAATGGATCAAACTGGCAGGTGTTACAACGATGGCTGTCCAAATCTGACAAAAACAAAACATTTTGAAGCAGGTGCAAGAAAAAAAAATGAAGCCAGAACTGAAACAGGTATTTTTGCATTTATTATACACCAGCAGATGTTGTATAGCATAGTGTTGATGTTAAAATCAAAATAGTTAACTTCATTAGGCAAGAGCAATGATCATAGACAGTTTATTGAGCATGATACAGTCGACGGTGACATAGGCTACCACACATCTGGTGGCTCAGCCAAAGTGATAAAAAGAATTCAAGAGTTTTGTGAGAAGTAAGGCAAGGACATTCCAGATCTCCCAGATGCAGAGTGGAAGGGCGATGGTGCATTTGCTCAGACCCTGAACCTGACTTTAATGTACTAGTTCAAGCCCAAATCAGAGATTTCTCTCAGGGGATAAGGAGAAAGAACTGAAAAAAATGAGAGCTGAAGCAACTGAATTACAATTAAAATAGCAGTAACACTTTATATACAGTTAAAAGTCACATGCACATTTTATTCATAATTGATTTTAGGAAAACTGAAAAGGGTAATATATGTTGGTTTTTGCTGTGCTGATTTCACATTTTCATTGGCCAAGGACAAACAGCACTATGACAAAGTTGACGTCAAATTGATGTTACATCTGCGGTCACTAGCAGCACTTTGCAGGTCATGCACCTCTTAATGCTTGTAACCTGTCATGCTGTGCCGCTACCACTGATTTGAACACACAACTGTATAATCAGTGCAAAGATCAGAGATTCACAGATTATACAGAAAGATGTGCTGCAACAGTTTGAAAATCTGAGATTTTTGGGGGAAAAAAACCTTGTCAATTTCCTTGCTTCCAGTTTTAGGTGTTTCTCCTGCTATACCACTGCTGATGGGAGTTACTGTCTGAGAGGCCACGCCCATTATTCAGTGATGATGTTAACGGCGATGTGCGAAGCAACTAATGACAATTTAATTGTAACATCTACTCTTACCAGTAGGTTTATACAATGATAAAAATTAATACTGATTATAAACAAATTTATCTTATTGGTACTCCACAACAGACCTGGTTTTTTATGTGGCCCTTTGGGAGAATGAATTGCACAACCCAGAGCTTATAACATTTCTACTCTCATGATGCCATCCGCCACCCCTCAAAACTATCAAAACAAAACAAAAACATTTAATACAAATATCTAAACTATAACATTTATATACAAGTCTTGACTCACATTTCTTTATATTTATCGTCCAAGGAGCCAGAGTTACTTGTCATTTTTTTTCACAGTGGTCTTAAGCAAAACTTCTTCTGACTTTCTGAAGGTCTTTTAAGTGTTTGCAGTGTCCTTAAAAAACTGAAGGTGGACAAGGGAAGGAGTCCAGTAAAGACATGAACCTTGACTGCGAGATGCATCTACTATCCACTGAAGCCTCATCAGAAATGGTCTCAGTAGAAGGGTTGCTGTCAAGAAACCATTTTTAAGGAAGAAAAATGGGAAGAAAAGACTGAGGTATGCCAAATTACACAAGAACTGGACTGACAAATCAGTGGAACAGGTCTGACGGAGTGGTGAATCCAAATGTCATAATCAGTTCAAATTGAGATCAGTATGTATGAGGAGGTCAAGGGAAAGGTCCAAATGTGAGCTCTGTCATGGGGTGCATGTCACTCAGTGGTTTTATAGATCCTGTCAAAATTGATGAAAGTATAAATGTAGAAAAGCATTCGGATTCAGTCTGGAAATGGTTTGGTTTTTCAGCATGACAATGATCCAAAACACACTGCCATTGCAGTAAAAGCATAGTTGGATAGAAAACATCACAATGAAACACTATCAGTCAAGGATTGGGTTCCCTCAGACCTCATCATTAAAACAGGATAAGATAAGATACGCTAAGATGAGCTTTATTGCCACTGTAAGCATGAGCATACAATGAAATTGGAAACATACAATGAATTACTGAAGCAGTGTGGGCTCTTCTTGACAAATAACAGAGCAAATACAGAAACATCCAAAGAGATTTGAATGTCCTTCAAGACACCCGGAGAACTATTCCTGAAAACTATTTAAAGAAGTTACGGAAAGCTGCTGAAGAGAGCAGTGAGAGAAAGTAACGAGAGGTTGTTTTGAAGAGTGAAACTGGTCATACCAAATATTGATGCTCAAGCTAGTTAGAACTGTATGTACATACTATATCTCCATGTAAGTGCAGCATTATTTCCCATTTTCCTAACAAAATATAAAGAAACGTGGAGTGGCTCATGACTTTTCCACAGTACTGTACACTCAGGACTTCATTACTACGTGGATACTGGTGTATGTTAAGCACTAGTTTCATTTAAGTTCCTTTGTACAGGGAGTTTTGATCATAGATGGTATTTTCTCAGAGTCTTGCTTTTTTACATTTTTTGTGCTTGATTTTAATCGGTACTTGATGAACAGCCGTTTAAAATGTATCCTGACCTGTAGTAACCCGGTACAATTGGCTTTAATATAGATTTTCTCTCTTAGTATTTTTGATTTTGACTTTGATGTAAAATAATTAATTCTAAAACTAAAATCCAGCTCAAGTACACTATAATTATGTGCGTCCATTTCCTGCTGAACTGTTCTTTTTGTGTGTGTGTGTGTTTTATTTCTCTACTGCTGTGACTATATTTCCGAATATGTGAATAAACTTTAGTATTTCCCTTCATGGACTTACTGTCTTCCACTAAATCACGTTCAGCTGTACTAACGACCAGACAGCGGAGATTACAGCAGCAGTGCATGGAGGCAAGCAGACTTTGAGTCTCACGTGCCTTGCAGCAAAATTCCACCCGGCAACTATACACTGTACCATGGCAACAGCCCTGCTATTGGTCCCCGGTGCGTTTTCAAATGACCAATGGGATGGCCAGCCGCGGGTGATGCTTGTTGCTAGGTAAACATGATGCAGAGGAAAGATAGAGGAGCAGAATTACCATGCTGCTACTGCAGGGTGCTTTAAGCAAGGAATGGAAGAGCACTTTACAGTCGGAGATACCCTTCTCTTTCTCAGCACTTGGCGGTGCCATAGAGACAAAGAGAAGACGAAGCAGGAATGACACAGTCAAAAAAAGAGATAAATATTGGACTGGTGAGGATGGCACTGCCATAGGGAGAGCTTCCTTAGAAAAATTTAAAACAGTAACGTTTTCCAGGTTTTTGTGTGTGTGTGTCAAACCGAATATTACTGATTTAATGAAAATGTCCATTTCCATAGGAGAAAAAAAGCTGCCTCAGTACAACTCAGCAAATGTGGGTAACACACCCTAACAGATTAATGTTAATGAATACAATAACACAGTAAAATACATAGTGCTTTAGCATAATGGTTAAAACAATCATGTAGTGACATTACTATAAGCCTACAGTACTTACTAGCAGATCAGGACACACGGTATATTGCATAGATGACAGTGATGCACATATGAACAGCTGTGATCTACTTCAAACGCTCAGTTCAGTTAAATGATACCTGGAATAAAGGAATTACAGACAGGCTCTTAGCCAGACCAAAAGCTACTGAACTTTCTGTTTCAACTGTACAACCTGAACTGCACATGACCTCATTATTTTTCTACCAAACAGTCACCCATGTACATATCCAGTCATCTCACATCATCAGCATCAGAATACTTTATTATTATGTGGTCACGTAGGGTTCCACCTAGCTCAGGGTTAGAAAGTTTCTGTATGACATGCCCTCTAACAGCATCTTGATTTCATTTATTTAGAAATGTTAGGAAAAAAGAAACTTACCAGTTGGCTATTGTTTTAGTAATAATAACTATTTGTTATTAATAATAATAACTAATAAATAAGCCACACACTAAAGATAAGTAGACATGTGTGAACCAATAACTGTAGAAAAGATGGACGACTTGTTTGTGGGGGCAGCCATGTTCCACTTTAGGAGCCAGAGTCTGCGCAGTATCGACTTGAGGTGGAGTTGCGTCAAACCCCGCCCACACGCCCGCTGGACTTGCACGCGAATACGCCCCCTCTACACTTTTTACGTAGCTTGGCTGCTCCAGTTTTGAGGACATCTGCTGAGTGGGGTTTCCACGACTGACAGATCGCTAAATTAGGATAAGTACAAGCACATCACCATAATTAAAGAGACACACATCTTAATTTGTTATAGTTCTACAACGTCTAATATCACTCTGTAGTTCCTGTTGTTAATTCTTTAGCTAGATCAGCCATTAGCATGTCTATATGTTTGGATAATTGGGCACTCCTTTGTTGTCGTATTTTAGACAGAGGTTACTGTTAATATCAGAATTATCTGGAAATTAAATGTTGAGATTTGAGACGCAAGTCGGACGATGATATAAAACTGAAGAGTTTAAGATCCGGTACACTCACAGAGCACTCTACAGCCCGGTAACATGGAAACTTTAAATAAAATGTTAGATTGAAAACACAGCAGCAGGAGGTTTCATACAAGTGTAATTTGTTCTATTAATTTAATAACAGGATCTAGAGTCCACATTATTATTAACAATTATCCTGGAGGAAAACTAGTGAGGGAGCCCATCAGCACCAAGGTTTGGAGAAATGGCCTCCCTTTCCTTCATCACAGCTGTCCCGTGCCAGATGTTGTGTTGACTCACTGACAGATATCATTTGAGAAACCTCAGGAAGACTGAAGCTCACCGCAAGGATCAAGGAGGGCTCATAATCTTTATCAGCAACTTCAGACCTCAACCATAGGCTCACCCCATAACATGGACAAACCCAGCACCTCATGAACAGTGTGATACTGACCTTTGCTTGTTGTAATGTTAGAAATACTCACATCATCCTCATATAATGCAAAGAGGCTCTCAACTTTTAAAAATGTTATATTCAGTCCTGTACAAAGTTATATACATATAAAATATGCACATTACTCTCTCTGATTACTCTGATATGAATGACACTGAAGTATTTTATGCTCCTGTATACTGACACCAGTTACACGGATGATAAATCCCTTTGACTTTTTGTCAAAGCTGGACCTCCTCTCAGTGTCCCTGCTTTATCTGCTATTCCCAAACAAATATACGCAAGTTTCTCTGCGACTGCAGCTGCCAGTCAAAGTCTTGATATCATGATGTTGTTGCACCTAAATTTTACAGCAACAAATTAAATCAAATTTATGAGAAAGGAGACCCCCCTCAACACAAATCAGTTTGATATGAACTACTAATAATGGCAGAAAACATCTTTGGGAAAATTATTTCTCTGGAGAACTCAGAGAAATTTACAACTTGGAGTTAGTATTTTGCCCAAGCAGACTAGAATAGAGCTCGAACCACTAACCTTCTGATTAGTAGATGGCCGGCTCGACCTCTGAGCTACAGCCATCATCACCATCAGTGGTTCAAACATACAGACGCATATTAAACCATACAGTCAGACATTCATTCCAACACACATGCAAACAGTCAAAAACTATGGCTGAAAATAAGAGAGAAAGATTACGGGAACGTTAAACTAGAAAAAGTTGGCTGCAGTGATAAGGTCTCAGAAACTCTGCTACATATGCAGGAGCACATATTGGAGTCATATTTATTAATAACAGGATTTTAAAGTAGATTCTAAATTTCGCCAGTGAAGGGATGCAAGAAAGGGTGACTAGCTGAAGAGGTTACTTGGATGAGTGATGAAATGTTTCTCCCACTGAAGACGCTACAACCAGATGAACAGAATCGACTTTTTGGGATACCCTTACCTGGATGATTGAGCATGCATCAAGACAAAAACTTATTATAGTACTTCACTCGTGATATGTGTTGCAAATGTAAACACTTTGCTATTGCTAAGTACTGCAATAACATATATTGGGGTGGCTGTAGCTCAGGAGGTAGAGCGAGTGCTCTACTAATTGGTTAGTGGTTCAATCCTTGGCTAATCCAAGTCTGCATGCTAAATACTAACCCCGAGTTGGTCTCTGATGCATCCATGGGAGTATTAATGTGTGTGAATGGTAGATAGAAGGTACTTCTATCGATGAAGTGCTTGTATGAATGGGTGAATGAGAGAGTATCAGAATAGTTTAATAATCCCAAGAAAAAGTAAAAGAGTAAAAAAGCGCTATAAAAGAATCAGTTCATTTAAACACTTTTCTTCAATGGATCATACAACCAGCTGTAGCTGTACTGTACCTCAACTTTACCATTCACTTCTGTGTAGAGGATTATGACAGCTGTGTCTGTGAGAAAAAACATTTAAACAGTGTCAGTACCTGGGTCCCAGTGTCATTTTGCAACAACGTCAAACACAGGTGTTTGCACATAAGGTAGATGATGGATTGTGTAGCTCACTCTTAAATGGGAGGTAGCTTTGTGAGGCTAAGTGTGTCTATTGGTGGTTGGTTTTTCAACTGAGCTGAATCAACATTAGCTTTGGTGTCCTAAGCTAACATTATCTCAGGATGGTGGTGCTTGAGATGAGCTCTCATACTAATAGTATTCCCAGACTATTTTACTTATAATATCATACTACTTGCAAATCCTATGTCATATCCACCTACTTTGTCCCATCCTTGCCAAAAGAAAAAAAAATAAGTCAAAGCATTTGATTTTAATGTGGACAGTGCTTTTGATTGGTTTCCCTGATGCCCCCACTTTTTTTTTAAACTGTGCAGCACCAATGTTAAATATGATATGAAAAAATGTTACGACAAAAGATTAAACGATTACAAATATATTCGTTTTTTGGATATTAAAAATATCCAAAAACGAATAAATTGAGACTGATCAATTTTCTTGCGCTTATCTGAAGTCAGGTTGCAGGGACACCAGCCTACGCAGGGAAGCCTCCCTCTTGCCCGCTACCTCCACTAGCTTGTCCAAGGAAACCTTGAGGTGTTCCCAGGCAATCCGATATCATCTTTCCAGCATGTTTTGGGTGTACCCCTGTGCCCTTTCGCAGTAGGACAGAACACCTTACCCAGGAGGCGCTGATGTGGGGGAGCATCCCCTACACACACAGATTTTTTTTAATATTCCTACGTAACAGAGCGTGTCCCTGTGCTGCCATGATTAGTGCCTCTGTGCTGTATTGCAGTCCAGCCACTGGTAGGATTTCTGGAGGTCAGCCACCTCCTCTATCTGCTGGTGGTACGTATCGTGCAGGGGCCTGTCCTTCCATGATGGTTCCTCCTCTTGCTCCTCTTTCTTGGGTTTCTGCTGCCTGAGGTATTCACTGAGCAGATGTTTCTTGTCTCATCCTGGACTGTGGTGCTGACACTCACCAGCCCCCGGCCTCCTTCCTTTTGCTTAGCGTACAGCCTGCATGGTCAGGAGCTTCCTTGTGTTGATGTCAGTGGCTTCTATCTCTTCCTTTGGCCAGCTTATTATCCCAGCAGGGAACCTGATCATGTACAGGGCGTAGGTGTTGATAGCCCAGATATTGTTCTTACGGTTCAGCTGACTTCTCAGGACCTGCCTGACCCTCTGCAGGTACTTAGTGGTTGCAGCTTTCCTAGCAGGGTCTTCGTGGTTTCCATTTGCCTGTGGGATTCCCAGGTACTTGTAGCTGTCCTCTATGTCTCCACTGTTGCCTTCTGGTAGTTCGATCCCCTCAGCTCTGACTACCTCCCCTCTCTTCATTACAATCCAAATACACTTCTCCAATGCGAACGACATGCCGATGTTGTTGCTGTGTATCCTGGTGGTGTGAATCAGTGAATCCATGTCTCATTCACTCTTGGCATGTCATCCATTTACAGCAGGTGTCTGACAACTGCTCCATTCTGTAGTCGGTATCCGTAGCCAGTCTTGTTAATCATCTCACTGAAGGGGTTCAGGCCTATGCAGAACAGCAGTGGGGACAGAGCATCTCCTAGATAACGCCCACACTTGATGGTGACTTGTGCTATGGGCTTGAAGTTGTCCTCTAGTGTTGTACGCCACATCCCCTTTGAGTTCCTGATGAAGGCTCTTAGGGTCCTGTTGATCTTGTACAGGTCTAGGCATTCCAGGATCCAGCTGTGGGGCATTGAGTCATAGGCCTTCTTGTAATCAATCCAGGCAGAGCACAGGTTGGTCAGCCTAGTCTTGCAGTCTCGGCTGACTGCTCAGTCTACCAGTAGCTGGTGTTTCGCTCCACTGGTATTCTTGCTAATTCCTTTCTGTGCCCCACTCATGTATTGAGTCATGTGCCTATTGATGCCTGACAGGAGCCTCCATGTGGTACTGACGCAGGTTACTCGCCGATAGTTGGATGGGACTGGTCCCTTCTGGGGGTCCTTGGAGATCAGGGCTGTCCGGCCAAAATTCCTGCGGAATTCCCTCAGTGAATTCTCATTACCGATATGCACCTGGATCCACCTTTCTTACTATTTTTGTTAATGTCATAAAAATTCCTTATCATCTAAAATAAATAAAAATTTGCCAACATATGTAAAAATGTCTATAATTATGTTTAATATTAAAATACATTGTATTTAACAAAATAAAACATTTGAATTTATTAAAAATGACTGTGTCTGCACTGAATGTTTCTTATTACCATAATGCGACTTCACCTGCTCTGACCAGGCCAACACAGCATGTTTTCACATAGAAGATTCAAACTGGACACGGTGCCAGCTCTTCTCTCTTCTCTTGCTTTGTGATATTCTTGTTACTGAATCTCCTGTCTGTGACACTGCCCATTATCATTACCGATATGGGATTATACTCGATACTTTTCTAAATATCCAAAAATATTTTTTATAATTACAAAGAAAATGTAAGGCTTCAGCATGAAGCGGTGTTCAAGGTTGTGCAGTATGCTAGCATTTCAGGTTATTTGTGAACTTAGCCAAGAGCGTCTCATTACTGTTACTCGTGATTGTCATTAACACGCACTCAAAAGGATCTTAAAGGTGACGAGAACCTTTAATGCGGAGATGAGATTCATTTTAAAAGCAGTTAAGAGATTTTGTGTTTAAAACTTTTCAAACGTACTAATATTGTATTTTTAGATTAGCTTCAGAAACAAAGGGAAAAACTGTATATGAATCCTGAGCTGCTCGAGGAGTACAGGACAAATTTGGGCAAAGTACTTCAAAAACACAAATGATCATTTTGAACAGTAATAACAGTAACATTAGTCTTTCAACCAGTTGTTTTTACTTTCTTTTTTACTTGTATCTTTTCTCAGTCAATTGGGTAAACTCAATTATTTTCATTACCATAATTCTTATCTCCACAAGAGACTTTTCATCACCGCTATGCATGAAAATGCGTAGATTTTTAAAATGTTTTATCTTTCAGAGACAAGAATTTGTCATTTTTATCAAAACATTTTCTTTAATCGTCACCCTGCTGGTGTTTTTGTGAGTCATTTTTGTGAACAATAAAATTAATTAAAAAATGAGCTCTACATTTACATGTTTGTGTGTCGGTCATGAGACTTGCTTGATTTGAAATATATAAATATATATAAATCATTAATTTTCATTTATTTAGGTAAATCTAAAAAGATCTTTTAAAAATCTTTTCCTAATTAATGGTCTCAGTTTGTCATTTACCCTATCAGTAATGAGATTTATTTTTGGATCATGCTGCCATTAAATAAGAATAAAAAGTCCATGAAACTGTTTAATAATAATACTTTTATCAAAATGTATGGCAAGTTTACAAAATCGCTTAAATAAGAGAGAGAATATTTATATTTTGATCTTCGTGAGAATCACCCGTGTACGGAGAGGTCAGGAGCGTGGTGCAGCGGTATGTGAAATACAGCTGAGGTCGGGGTTTAGGTTGATCTCAGTCAGTGATGTTGGGGATCTTGTGAAAATTGATGGAATTATGAATGCAGATCCACCATGCAATACCACCTGGAGAGGATCTGGCTGGCAACAGCTTCATTTCTTTCAGCATGAAAATGATCTCAAACACACTGCCAATGCAAGAAAAGCATACACAGACAGACAAACTTACAAAGGAACGATCAGTCATGGATTTGTCTCCCCAGAGCATGGATCTAAACATTATTGAAGTGGGGATCATCTTCCCAGAGAACAGAGCAAAAGGCAGAAACATCCAAATTAGAGCTTTGAATGTCTTTTAAAAAGCCTAAAGTATCATTTGTATAGACTAAAAGAAATTATATTAAGCTCCTGAAGAGAGTTCAGGCTGTGTTCAAGCATAAAGATACTCACACCAAATACTGACTTTTCAATCTTATTAGAATTGTATGAACTATGTTTGTACTCTGTTTTGTATTATGACAAATTTACATCCAAAAAACAAATAAACTGAGTGTGGCGTATTGTGCTGTACATTATGAACGACGCACGCTGTTCCAAAATTCACGAGAACAAGTTCAATAAAAGTTAAAATCTAAAAAGACTGAAAAATAAATTATCCATCCACTAGAGCAGGGCGATATGGCCAAAAATATTTATCACGAATTTGCGATAATGATATAACTGACGACATAATTGACGTGAGACAAAATACTTTACAACGCCACAACTTTATTAGCGCAAAGAACCCATCAATGTATTTTCACTTAAACAAGCAGCTGTTTTTTATGTGCATTAAAGTTATATAAAAATGTAACAGTGCAAATGCAAATTCCTTGCTGACAGTTTAACCAAAAGGCATTTCCAGTGGAAACTGGCCGACATATCCTCAGCATAACCATGTATAATATCCACAAAACTTAAAAAGAGGTTATACACACACAATACGGTAATAGTATGTTGAAGCACAGTACGTATCACTCCGCGAGGCTCCTGCCTACGATAGCCGTAATGCTCCGACAATCCATCAAGCGGTGCGGCTTCGTAGCTTAGCAAAGTCGTACTACAACATTTTTGACAGATTTTTGAGCGCCGTGTACCACATAAAACCGGTCCGGTAATAACGGTAATAACGACGGCCCGCTAGCATGCTCTACCAAAAATAGTGCTTTGTTGTGTATCTGACGGACGAAAGCTAAACCAGTTCCACACCACTGAAGTTGCAGCATTTTTACAAACCAATTCTGGTTCATCCGTTTCATTCAACGATCCGCTTTCGCCCTTCTCCGTCGCCGCCGTGCTTTTTCCACCATATGTGTATGAAAAGAAAGGCACTGCACATGCGCGTTTTACCCATATTCTATCGCGATATTTCATTTTCTTATCATTGCCTAACATTACACCGGTATTACCGTGACGGTATGATATGGCCCAGCCCTACCATCCACTTTATTCTGCTTATCTGAAATTGGGTCGCGGTGGCAGCAGTCTAGCAGGGAAGCCCAGACCTCCCTCTCGCCAGCTTTCCTTGCTTATCCGGGGAAACGTTCCCAGGCAAGCAGATAGATAGGATCTCTCCAGCGGACACTGGGTCTACGCCGTGCCTCCTCCTGGTAGGACATGCTTGGAACATCTTACACAGGAGTTGACTGCCTCAGCTGTTTCCTTCCAATGGCGGCTCCACTCTGAGCCCCTCCCGAATGACTCCTCTTCACCTCAATGCTAAGGGAAAGCCCTCATCAACCCCCCAGGAAAAGCTTCTTTCTGCCCCTTGTATCTAATGTTTTGCCTACTAGCAATAATAGCAATTTATGGCGTTTCTCACCAACAATGCTCCACTTGGTGACAGATGGTTGCATAACATCAGGACTTATCAGCATTGGGTATCAATTAACACGTAATGACTAGTAAATGACTAGTACCTTTGGTACCGACTAGCAATGGCGGAGGGTCAGGGTGGCTGGGGTGGACGTGGCCACCGCATGCAGAATCCTTGCCACCCTGACCACCCTATGCCTGCACTGGTGCAGCACTTCCAGACACGTTAGCTGCACGCACATTCTGTCTTCAGATTGGAGCGGTCAGGAGGTGTGTCCCAATTTAGGGACTGCATCCTTTAAAGGACCAGGCCAATCTAAGTAGGCCAGGTCCTTTGAAGGAGGCAGCTGTGGCTGTTAACTGCAACCATGACACTAGCGGGTAGAAACATTTTATACAGAATTGCTTGACAGAAATGAAGGTGAAAATCTTAATTTTTTACAAATTTGTTATAGTTTTACTGACATAATTCGATGGTATGTATGTGAGGCTGAGAGACCACGGCAGCAGTAATTTTAACATTAGCTGATGAACAACAGTTAGCTAATGTAGTTCATGAGACTAGTGTTGGTAATATAATGTAAAAATGGTCAACATTAAATTTAATGTATTAATATATGAAAATTAATTAAAAGATTCAATTCAAATATTGAGCATCAGTAAAAACAAATAATTCAAGGTGCATGTATTTCTTTTTATTTCACTTTATCTCTTCATCTCAAAGACAAATCTCTCTTAGAGACTATATATGGACAATTATTGTTCTTTTAAAATACTGGCACCATGACATTTGTCTGAACGCTTACTTATATGGGTAAAAAGAAGATACACAAACTGTGATTTCTGATAATATGAAAAGCAGAATGATATATTAAATATTCTTTGATTGGGTGAGAAAAATAACTTAAAACAGTTATGAAAAAAATCACAACTGTTTTAAGTGAGATGGAAAAGATATGAAAGTCTTAAACAGGGCAGAGATTTTATTAAAACTTTTAAGGAAAAAAATAGAAACGTAAAACATCAAAATAAAACAAATAACACAGAAAAGAGGCAACTACCATTCTGAGGTAGTTTTCTGACCATTCATCCACAGATCTGTCTGTTTTTAACTGTAGTCTTGCTGTCATTTTTTCTTCTCAATCGTTTTCTGCAATCAGCAGCATAATTATTAATAAATATATCAATTTCTCATTTATTATATTGTCCAGGGGTATGCCAAATATATAAAGTTACAGATCTAACATAGCATCAATTTGCAACATGTTTCATCTCTTTTTGAAAAAATAGAGTACCAGAAAGGACAGGTGGAAGGACCACGCGCAACAACAACATGCTTGCCCAAATTACCAGCACATATACTGAGAGGAAGACGGACTGACAGGAAGCTCAGAGAACTGAGCAGACAGCAGGTGTCTAACACACCTGTTAAGGAACTTGGCTGATTGTTAAGAAATTTGCCTAGCTGCAGATTACTGGGCAAAATCACACATGTTTGTGTGAAATGCAGCGCAGAGCATGAAGACATGATGGTAAACTGATAGGAATTCATACAAACATTCACACAGCTCTTTTTATCCTGTGTCTTTGACCACTTTCAACATTCTCACACACACACACACACACACACACACACACACACACACACACACACACACACACACACACACAGGAGTAGCTGGGGATGACCCCCTCTACGTTCTTAACTACTACTCTTGAGAGTGTGAGAGCCTGTATGTGTGTACCATAGACCTACAGAGATAGCAGCAGCTCAGTACATGCATCATATTTCTGAACGGAGATTCATAGTGGATATTATAATGATGAACACGCCTCGTAAGAGAGACCCCAGTACCTGTCATTTAAACTTAGGCTGACCCAGTTTATTGGAAACGTTTCATCACTTCACCTCCAGATGCTTCAGTCAAAGTTCACTTTCCAAGATTTTCACCTTGTGATTGTGAGACTCAACTGCATTCAATGTCAATCCTTAAAGTGACATTTCAACTGCCTTTTATTAAACTGACACATTCTGTGATTTCAGTGCTTAGATGCTAACTGCAGTTTTAGCTGCTTCCATCTACGACTCCTTGACTGTTCAAAAGTCTTTGACTCAGCTGCCCACAGCGTGCAGCCATGATCCTAACGCAAAGCAGAGCTGCGTTAAAACAGTACAGCAGGTGCCGCTGCTGGGAGTTGCAACTTGAGACGATAAGCGCAATTCAATTGCTAAAACTAAAAGTGCACAGTACTAAAAAGCTACAACTCTAAAAGACAGTCAGGGGAGCTCCATCGTTCATTGTGACAATTTTTCTGGAAACTGTTTCACTTTAAAATCATCAACTGTGAACTTGTATTGATTACACTTTACTAAATAGTTATTTCTAATTAAACAATTATTTCCAATCAGCAGTGTTTGGTTTGTTAATCAACAAAAGGAATGTACTGCACATTACTCATTACTCTTCTTAAAAGTAATGCAATAAGTTACGTCGTTACTCGCTGGAGAAAGTAATTTGTTACACTACTTGTTACTCCATAAAATGACCTGAAACGCCGAACTTTATACACCCCAGCTGTATCGCTATAAAATAGTCACTTGGAAAATAAATGTAATAATAATAATAATGATAATTAAATAACTGTGTGAGAATTACAGGTAATTAAAACTTTAGACTGAAACACTACCAGGACTCCCGGGTACAGTAATCAATAGTTCAGCATTCAAAAAGCTTGTGGGAGGAAGCTGTTGATCAGTCTAGAGGTACTGCCTTTTATACTGCAGAACGTTTGCCTAATGGCAGCAGTTCAAAGAATATGTGGAGAGGACGTAAGAGGTCCTTTATGATGATCAGTGCCCTAATCCTGCAGAGGCTCTGAAAGAGGTCCTGGAAGGAGGGGAGGAAAACTCGGATGACATTCTCAGCGGCTCTAGCTATCCTCTGAAGTGCTTTTTTGTCTGACATACTGCAGCTGGAATATCACGCTGATGTGCAGTAAGTTAGAACACTCTCCACCACGCCTCGGTATAAAGTCCTGAGGATGCTGGAGGAGAGACGCCTGTTTCAGTCTCCTCAGGAAGTGCGGTCTCTGATGGACCCGTTTTGTGATCACGGAGATGTTCTTGCACCAGCTCAGGTCCTTCGAGATCTGCACCCCCAGCAACCTGACGACTTCCACTCTTTCCACTGGGCAGCTGCTGATACCCAGAGGAGTTTGCTCGATCT
The DNA here is from genome assembly GCF_036321145.2 of Pelmatolapia mariae. NCBI lineage: Eukaryota > Metazoa > Chordata > Actinopteri > Cichliformes > Cichlidae > Pelmatolapia > Pelmatolapia mariae. The sequence continues at coordinate 38,548,602 of NC_086236.1, read as the reverse complement.
GCGTCTTATGGAAGCTGTGATCATCTCTTTTGTTTTGGCTACATTTAGCACCAGATTGTTTTCCCTACACCAGCCTACAAGGTGTTCAACTTCTTTACTGTACACTGAATCATCGTTTCCGCAAATCAGTCCCACCACTGTGGTATCATCCGCAAACTTAATAATTAGGTTCCCCTCATATCTAGATACACAGTTGTGTGTAAACAGCATAAACAACAGTGTTGTTTAAACAGCCTTGAGAAGATCCAGTTTCAGTTTCAGTTTTATTTGTCATATGCAAGTTAGCACAGGGTCAACATTGCAATGAAATGTGTTTGACGAGCAGAAGACAGTCACTCAACAGCATGGTACAGTAGAAGAAAAAACAAAATAAAAGAAAAGAAAAATAAATGCAAAAATAGTAAGAGCAAAATATTAGAGAGACGTAGTAAAAGACAAAAGATGACTAAATATATATGTATATATAAATATATGTACACTAGTGATTAATTAAAGGAAATCTTGAAAAGGAATATGACGGGGGGGCAGATGGGATATTGCACAGGAATGAGCAGCAGTACAAACTGAACAGTACAAAGTTTTTTAGTGGTAGTAAATTATTACAGTATTGCACTTTTTAAATATAAATATCAATAAAGTGGAGTGACCAGCACAGATTAAACAGAGTACTTGTGAAGCTGCAGGTAGCTTCTGAGTGCGTCCTGTGGACTGTGTTGTGTGTGTTTAAGTGTTGTGGTTGAGGTGTCGTATGGCTTGATGGTAAAAACTGTTTTTAAGTCTTGTAGTCCGAGCAGACAGACTCCTGTAACGTCTGCCAGATGGTAACAAGGAGAAGAGCTGATGTGCTGGGTGGCTGTGGTCCTTGATGATGCTGTGTGCTTTACGGAGGCATCGCTGAAGATAAATGTCCTGAATGGCAGGAAGCCTCATGCCAGTGATGTGCTCTGCTGCCTTCACCACCCTCTGTAGTGCTTTACGGCTGCTGGCAGAGCAGCTTCCGTACCAAACTGTAATGCAGCTCGTCAGCAAGCTCTCGATTGCACACCTGTAGAAGTTTGAGGTGATGTTGGCGTTCATGCCAAACTTCCTCAGCCTCCTCAGGAAATAAAGCCGCTGGCGAGCTTTCCAGTGCTCAGCCTGATGGCTTTGTAGATTTTCCTAATATGGAATGTAAGGATGCATCTTCTATGGAGCGGTTAGGACAACAAGCAAATTGGTCAAATGATGCAGGAAGGCTGGCTGTGATGTGTGGTTTGATAAGCAGTTCAAAATACTTCATTACAATTGGTGTCAATGCGACAGGACGGTAGTCACTTAGACAGGATACAACTGGTTTCTTTGCTACTGTGGCCTGGCTGAGAGAGGTTAAAGATATCAGTCCGGACATCAGCACGCACGCCAGCGCAGTCGCTGAGCACACGTCCTGGGATTTTATCTGGACCTGCTGCTTTCCGTGGGTTGACCCTGACTAGGGTCCTCTGGGTATCTGCTTGCTTACGATAACAGCTTTGTAATGGGTCAGTGCCTGCACTCCCTGCCACATTGGTCTGATATTTCTTGTCTTGCAGAGCTGTCCCGGGATTCTCTCGGTGCGTTTCACCATTTTTTGTCCCTTTAAGAGTGCCGACCTGGCCAGTGTGGCAGTTTCTTCCCCCGCCCCGCAGTTCTGTGGTCATCCAGGGTTTCTGGTTGCCATGTGCATGACGGTCTTAGCTACAGTGATATTCTCTGTGCACTTGGCAATGTAGCAGGTTACTGCCTCCACATACTCCTTGATGCTTATCTGGTCTCCCAGTGAGGCTGCCGTCTTGAACACCACTCAGTGTGCCTAAAGCAGTCTCGAGGTCCACCCTCTGGCCAGAGGCTGGTCTGTGTTATCACTGGTCTGCTGCACTTCAGGAGTGGTTTGCAAGCAGGCACCAGCATGTTCACACCATGCATTGCTTCAACTTAGGAAGCACAGTTGTTAAACTGGTATGGTTAAAATCCCCCACCGTCACTATACAGCTGTCTGTCATAGCTGTCCCTCTTCTGTTTGCATTCACAGCGCTTTCACTCTCTCCTCTCCGTAGTCTCCGATAGGATGCCGTATTGACTTTGTATGTCCAAGTCGGAGCTGAGCTTTGCAGTTCCAACCACATACTTTGCCCTGAGTATTAGTGAGGTCTCTGGTTCTTACGTTTCACAGCCAGAACGTTTAAACACACCACTCCCACTCTCACTTGTCCCTAGACGAGCCGCTGCATCCATGCGCAACGCCATCTCTGAAAAATGTAATGTGATTACAGAAACACGTTACCCCCAGCACAGCCAGTTAAATTATAATTCATTATCATTCGTTATCTATGAATAATATACATTGTATCATAGCTGATAAAACATGAGCTACATAAGCTTTTATATATCATGTACTCTTAAATAAAAGACAGTCAAATGTTTTTATTTATTCATTTATTTTTAAATAATAAAGGTTTCACCACTGATCAGTAATCCTGTCCTCATTCCCAGAGCATCACGATGGTTCATTTCATGTGTGGCACTAGCTGCTAGCTATGCACTAAAAGCATATTAGGTGAAAACAGTGAGACCAGTAACTCCCAGTTTTTACACTATGGATGCTTGAACAGTGCCATAACCACTGACATCAGTTAGTATGGCATGGTCTACTGCAAGAGAGTCACCTATCTTTTGCAAATGTATCCTACATATACCACTACCATGTCTCAGCATGGTGTGCAGTCTGCCCTTAAAGAATTTGAGGAAACTGGACTCTCTGCAGGCCTACAAATCTCTCAACAGCATCTGAAAGTCATGTCCTTAACAATAAAAAACAAACTAATAAAAACGTGTACTGTGCTGATAAGTAGTACCCCTGACACTAATATTATCAATGAAGTCTTACAGATATCCATTCCTGCTCAGCAGCACTCGCGTCCACACAACACAAGACCAGAGGGAAATGTCACACTACTACACCCGTGCTTAGCGCCAAACTTCCTTTATTGTCGAATAATTGAAATGAATGTGCTGAACGCAGATGAAGCATAAGCTTTGAAATTGCTCTTTTTGACAAAACCTATAAAATCATTTTCACATAATTTCTTTGAAAAGACAAAAGTCTAAATTTCAGTTGCATCATGTAAGTGCTTTAGCTGTTACTGTAAGAATTATGGCCAATGACATGCTTTTGGATAATATGAACTTTAAAATTTGTCCAACAACATAGCATCCATAAACAAAATAGTTTTCTTTATAAAGTACAAATTATTTCTATTTGCACACAATAACAGAATTATATCAGAAAAACTGAAGTTATCTGTCTAGCTAATTAAAGCCTACACAAGCCTTTAGGATGGCAATAATTAACCAGTTACTAAAAACAAAACCATCTTAACCCATCATAGACCAATCTCTTACATCCTTTTTCTCTCTATGTTTTGAAAGAGTAGTTGTCAAACAGCTAACAGATCATCTGCAGAGGAATGGCTTATTTGAAGAGTTTCAGTCAGGTTTCAGAGCTCATCACAGCACAGAAACAGCTTTAGTGAAGGTTACAAATGATCTTCTTATGGCCTCTGACAGTGGACTCATCTCTGTGCTTGTCCTGCTGGACCTCAGTGCAGCGTTCCATACTGTCGACCATAATATTTGATAATAGATTAAAGAATGATGAAGGTGGGTGATTCTCACAAAGACTGCGAGATCTTTCATATTTCGATAAAAGTATTATTATAACACAGTTTTAAGGAACTGTGATCTTATTTAATGGCAGATGATCCAAAACAATTCTCATTACCAACATAGTAAACAAACTGAAATAATTCATTAAAAAACTCTTTTTAAAGAGTTCTTAGACTGACCCAAATAAGCACATAAACGAACAACACACTCCATGAAAATTAATGATTTATATATATTTATATATTTCAAATCAAGCAAGTCTCATGACCGACACACAAACATGTAAATGTAGAGCTCATTTTTTAATTAATTTTATTGTTCACAAAAATGACTCACAAAAACACCAGCAGGGTGACGATTAAAGAAAATGTTTTGATAAAAATGACAAATTCTTGTCTCTGAAAGATAAAACATTTTAAAAATCTACGCATTTTCATGCATAGCGGTGATGAAAAGTCTCTTGTGGAGATAAGAATTATGGTAATGAAAATAATTGAGTTTACCCAATTGACTGAGAAAAGATACAAGTAAAAAGAAAGTAAAAACAACTGGTTGAAAGACTAATGTTACTGTTATTACTGTTCAAAATGATCATTTGTGTTTTTGAAGTACTTTGCCCAAATTTGTCCTGTACTCCTCGAGCAGCTCAGGATTCATATACAGTTTTTCCCTTTGTTTCTGAAGCTAATCTAAAAATACAATATTAGTACGTTTGAAAAGTTTTAAACACAAAATCTCTTAACTGCTTTTAAAATGAATCTCATCTCCGCATTAAAGGTTCTCGTCACCTTTAAGATCCTTTTGAGTGCGTGTTAATGACAATCACGAGTAACAGTAATGAGACGCTCTTGGCTAAGTTCACAAATAACCTGAAATGCTAGCATACTGCACAACCTTGAACACCGCTTCATGCTGAAGCCTTACATTTTCTTTGTAATTATAAAAAATATTTTTGGATATTTAGAAAAGTATCGAGTATAATCCCATATCGGTAATGATAATGGGCAGTGTCACAGACAGGAGATTCAGTAACAAGAATATCACAAAGCAAGAGAAGAGAGAAGAGCTGATCTGAGAGCTGCAGTGTTGGCCTGCTGCTCAGGTTAAAGGGAGACAGTACTCTTTATGAGCAGGTGAAGTCGCATTATGGTAATAAGAAACATTTAGTGCTGACAGTCATTTTTAATAAATTCATTAATTCTATTTTTTATTTAAATACCATATAAATTAATGTTAGGCACAATTATAGACATTTTTACATATCTTGGGAGAATTGTATTGATTTTATATGATAAGGAATTTTTTATGACATTAACAAAAACATAGAAAATGGATCAAGACTCATATCGGTAACAAGAATTGACTGGGAGAATTCCCCAGGTTTCTTGTGAAATTGGGGTTAAATCTTTCTTTACATCAACTATCATAGTTTATATTAATAAGAACAGAGCTGCTGCTCCACCACATCGAAAGGAGCCAGTTGAGGTGGTTCCAGCATCTGACTAGGATGCCTCCGGGCATGTCCCACCAAGAGGAGGCCCGGGCAGGCCCAGGACCACAGTGGAGAAGGTATATCTCTTGATGGGCCTGGGAAAGCCTTGGTGTTCCACCGGAAAGGCTAGAGAAGGTGGCCGGGGAGATGGAGGTCTGGGCTTCTCTCCTTAGGCTGCAGCTCTTATGGTTCTGTTGGTCCTGTACAGTTGTAGGCCTTCCAAAATCCACGTGTGAAGCATTGAGTTACATGCTTTCTCTCAGTCAATCCAGGTGGTCCAAAGGTTGATCAGTCTGCTCTTACAGTCACGAGTGATTCCTTTCACAGTGCTTCACTTGTTCTACATTTTCTCATGTTACAGCCTTATTGCAAAATGGATTAAATTCATTTTTCACCTCAAAATTCGATAAACAATGCCCCATAGTGAGAAAGTGAAAAAAACAGCTTCAAATTTTTGCAAATCTATTAAAAATAAGTTATATTTCTCCTGACTTGCATGGTACACAGTTTGCTCTTTTCTTTTCTTTTTTGCATAGCATTATTACTGTTTGTATCGTCTATTTATCTCTGTTCTGTCCACTCTTCTGCTGCAACACTGAATTTCCCAAATCTGGGACGAATTAAGGCCATCTTGTCTTGTCTGAAGTCTTTTTGAGTATGATGCTACAACCTTGCCACACCCATTTTTGTTGTCCTTTTAGACGATGAACCTTGCCCCAGTCCCAGATCCGGAGCAGTGCATCTTCAAGCTGAATGCTTAGGTTGGCCTAGTGACCAGCTCCTGGTGATTCCAAACTTTTCTATTTATGGATGATGGAGGTCATTGTTCTCCCTTTTCAATTCAGTATTATGTGTATAGCATCAAATCACAACAACAATCACCTTAAGGCAGTAGGATAAATAAAATACAGAGAAAATCCAAACAATGAGATGATGCCCTATGAGGAAGCACGTGGTAACAGTGGGAAGGAGAAACTCCCCCATTTACGAGGAAGAAAAGTCCAGCAGAACCAGGCTCAGGGTCAAGAAGAAAGAGAGAAACTGCCCCACAATAGGAGCTCACACACTGGAGAAGCACCGGGGATTAATAATAACTAATAATTCAATTCAAAGTGGTGTATAGACCCACAGTGAGCGAAGGAGAAACACTCATCATGGGAGCCACCAGCAGCCTTGGCCAACAGCAGTGTAACTAATTCAGGGTCACCTGATCCAGCCCTGCCTAAGTTTTATGGCTAATATTATAGTATAGAGGGTGCCCATCTCCTGAATCCAAACTGGGAGCTGGTTCCACAGAAGAGACTGAATCTGAAGGCTCTGCCTACTTTAAAATCAACAGCAAGTTGAAAAGTTTAACATTTTAAGACAAAAGCCCCACAATGAATTCAAGAAGATGAATTTCTACAAGACAGCAGGTTACAATATTATAGTGGAAAAAATAAAGGTTCTATCTCACCCAGCATAATTCAGTTATTTGAACTGATGGAGTCACCTTTAAAATTAATGGGCATTTATTTAAATTTACCTATCATAAAAAAAAACCCTATAACAGTTATACTGTGGCTACTTTTGGAACGTGGTTTAAAGTCTACAAGACTTTTAAATGCAAGGCAGCCAGCTATACATGTGTTTTAGAGGTAAATAGCCTTAAGTTCCTATGGGCCAGTGATGTTCAGTTCTTTATATAACTGAACATCACTGTTCAGTTCATATAACTATAAAAGAAGCCCATCCAATGGAAATCAACTTTTAACAAGCAGACCCAAACTCTTTAACTAGGATTAGTGGTGATATTTCTTTTTAAAAAAAGAAAAGAAAATACACTTAATACCTACAAAAACACTGGTTCCTCCTTTGGCAGTGCCTTAAACCTCTATGGAAAGAAAAATGTAGGAAAACCCTTAACACAAGGGCAAAAAGAAATGCTGCAGAGGATACATATATATCCTTCCCCTGGTCCAAATATATGACCAGTGTAAAGAAAGGAAAACAGGTTCTATCTAGAAAGCAACAGACAATGTAATTGCACAACATGGACTGATTCTTACACAGCGCTCTCCCAGAATACTCAAAGCGCTCCATACAACATGCCACATTCACCCAGTCACACAAGCATCATCTTCTATGTATTTAAGTGCTTTCTAACTACCATTCACACACATTCATACTCCGATGGATCGGGATTACTATCTTGCCCAAGGATATTTGGCATGCAGGCTAGGGGGAGCCAGGGATCAAACCACCAACCTTCCGATCAGTAGATGACCTGCTCTACCTCCTGACCTACAGCCACTCCTAAAAGTGTGATCAGCTTGAGTAACAGTGCCAGCACTACGTATGTAAAGAGACTCGGTCATCACTGAATGTGGAGGTGTGTTCAAAAAGACCCCATCAATTTTTGGAATGAACCTGTGAAGAGTCGACACTAATTTTAAACTGGTTTGCAAGAGCTGTCACACAAACAGACTTAGCTTGTTGTCACAGCTGTGCTATCAGCTGGGAACAAGACTATTGACCATTTCTGGCCAAAAGACACAGGCTGCACACCACTCCAGTGGTCAAAGTAAACCAGAACATTTACTTGACATTTTATCAGTGAGATGAGGCGTTATCTTGGGAGTAAGACAGAACACTAATAAAAGTGGCTCGTGCGCTCCCATGTCACCGAGCACCCTGCCAGGAATCCAGATGACTTTTATTATATTGTAGTTAATCTTATGATTTGTTTTATCACAAAGTATTGGTTCATGATAGTTTGAAAGATATCAGTATCACAGCATCTTTAAACATACTGACTTTACTCAGGGTAGGACAGTGCTTCCCATACACATAGCCACTACATGGTAAGTGCTGATGACCCAGGGAAAAGATATTCAGTGAAACTGAGCTGAATGAATGTGAATGCTTTCCTTTATTTCACTAAAAGTCAGCTTGCATTCTTCTTTTATTTGCCGCCTTCCATCTCATCGTTAATGCAAAATGACATTACGTTTGAATGAGAACACGTCAGAGAAGTTTGCAAATGACAGGTCGAAAGATACTGTAACAGTTTTGAATCCGTCTTCTGTGATGTGCAACTGTGAAGCAAAGAGCATCAAACATTCAGCCTAATTCCCGATCACACAGAATAAAGAAACGAGACAAACACATTTTCTCTTAGAGCCATGCAGCGCACTGTGGCTGCAGCTGCCCAGACGCCAGGTTCAATTCCACGGGAAGCTCACACACTGAGTAAGCACACCTTCACTGAGGTATCAACATGATGTCACAAAGAATGAATGAAAACAATTAAGCAAATTGTCTTTCACCCATTTTATGACCGACCCACCAGCACCCAAAAAAAAAAACCTACAGAGCGCTAAATTGGGTGTGTATGTAGTGAGGGCATTCTGTGACATTTAAATAGTGATAAATATCAGCCTACTGTTAACCAAGAACAGAAAAGGAGCACGGAAATAGATTAAAAAGGTGTCAAGTTATGACTGTTCCAGATGTGCTTCGGCACCGTCCATTTGTCGTTCTGTTCTTGGCTACGAATAGCTATCTCCAGGCAACTGGATGCCAGTGTGCCTCTATTTGAGGTAGGGTAGGGTAGGGTAGGGTAGGGGCTGGGGCTGATGCGGTAGCTAAGCTAGCGGCTATGTTAGCTGCCACAGCAGATGAAATGCTGCAGGTCCGCTGAGGACAGCCCGGGGTTGCTGGTCGGCTGCTATGTCACCTAAACCCATCTGAGTCCTCGCGGCACAGCAGAATATTCGCACATATGCTAGAGGACAATCAACACGTCTCTAATGCAATCGTGTAATAGCACACTCATTCAGCTCCCATCGCTTTTCCCGTTTTGCTCCGCCGGCATCCCATCCCAGTCTACTGGATGTCGCGCGTTAACGCGAGGCAGGTCACAATATCACAGTATGACACTTGTGTTCGAATTAACCAGTAGTCCCTTAATAACCAGCACAACTATGTCAACTCGTCAGATGGTTACTTGTCAGTCACAGGCTAAAGTGGAGGAGCAGGGGTTGGCAATGCTGCACACTATTAAAAGCCAGAGTAACGACTAGTTATCATAAGGCACGTCTCAGCCACCGAGACGCATCATCCCAGCTTAAGCTGTTCAACATCAACCACTGTGCATCAGCAATGGTGACCAACCTGTTTCAGTCGAAGCCTGCCTCTTTGCCTCATCAGCTATCTGAGCCGCCGCGCCGGACAAGCGGTAACACGAGGCCGGTAACAGGGGCGAAAAGAGGGTAACGTTCTTCTACCAAGCACTGTTACCACTAACCCAGTGGCAGCCTCCACCATAACCAGCAACTCCTCCACAAATAAGACCAACGCCGGCCGGCTAGTTCTTACCTCAGGCGGTGTGTCGAACCAAGTTCCGACTAGCAGCCATGTTCGGAACCCCTATTTCCCTTCGTCCACACGAACCGAGCCCCCTCCCCCAGGTCAGTTGTCCTTCGTTCAAAGCAGAAATCCAAAATAATGTCGTGTTGATTTATTTGCCAGGAACTGGTTTCCCGTTTCCAGTACAATATGGTAGTCTATGTTCTTCGGAGCTCGAGGAGCGGGGCTGTCGATGGGGACTGATTGCCGGCGCAGCACAGCTAGCCGTGCCTAAGGGGAGGTGGGCAGCCCGCCGCTTCAAACACGGACACCTCGAACTCAGTCTTCTTTCTGTTAAGCGAGCTTAATGTACTGGATCGATATTTATTCTCAGGTGCACAACAAATTCCCTTGCAACCACAGCGTGGGGCAACTGAATAGGCGATCTCGTCCTCTTCTCAATTAATTTAAAGGCAAGATGCTAACATTAGCTAGCTAGCTAGTAGCTAGCATGCTAGCTGTCTTGATTAAAACACTGCCATTGGAATTTGAAGGAAGACAGTCCGCAAAGTGCAGGCTGTTTGATAGTAACGGCCAGCCGACGGACCGAACCTGCAGACGCTATGAGAAAGACCGTATTTTAGCAGACACGGCTAAAGCTAACTCTATGCTGGCCAGCCCCTCTGTGATGTTAATATCGGTCAAAGGAGAGGGGCTGCATTGAGAGCGCACTCCCGACACTAAGCAAGTACGGCCCAGCGCGTTCCAGAGAAATTTCCCACAAAATGGCTGCCAAAACAAACCGTACCGCATACTATCATACAAACTTCCCAAAGTTAAGGCTGTAATGGTGCTAAAGCAATCATTTTAAAGGTCTGCCCGATGCAGACCGTGTAACGCTTCGAAAAGATGATGGTAGTGTTGTCACAAACTAGCACGAGTCACCACTTTAGAGAGCACGTCCTTTCCTCTGCAGGTACGAGTAGTTCGTTTCTCCTGTAACTAAAAGTGTGAGAGCTGAAGTTTCACTGACAGCACGGGCACAGGTAGCAAACCAACGAGCTAAACGGCCAAACACCCGCCGCAGCAGCAGATGAGCTCTGTGAATCACACCTGAGAACAGGTGGCCACGTTCATCATAACGTTAAACCTGACGGCCGTTCGTCGAGGGGGAGGACTGAGCGGTTAGGGCTCGATACAGCGCGAAACCTGAGCTGTGGTCTTTAGTACCCCAGCACCTGTGCGCTCCACGGTCACTCAGGGATGTCTTTGAGTGACGCGCAAAGTCAGCGTGGAGCTGCACCCCACGGACAAACTTGTTGGTTCAAAGCTGCCTGAATTCTTCAATAAGGCGCTGGAAGCGTTTCTCAGATTCTGACAGCGTGACACACCTGCTGCAGACTTTCCTGCTGCACAGCTGACCAGTTTGAAGTGACGTGAGCTTAGTGACACGGTGAGTCATCGTGCTGGAAACAGCCGTCACATAGCTACAGCGTGGATATGACACGGTAACAATACTCAGGTAAGCTGTGGCGTTTAAATGATGCTCGGTTGGTACTCAGGGGCTCTTGAATGCTGACACCACATTTATGGATCCATGCTGCCATGTTTGCCAGGAGGAATCAGGACTGATGTCCGGTTTGAGCCTGTGCAGATTGCAGTCTGTTTCCGTTCTTAGCCGGCAGGAGCGGCCTGTGTGGTCTTCTGCTTCAGCTTTTGACATGTTGAGTAGAGCTGCTGCTCTGCATACCTTTGTTGTAACAAGTAGATATTTGAGTTACTGTTACCTCTGGCACTAACAAGCTATCACAGAACTGCTGCTCACTGCATTATTCTTTAGTTGGGGGACCAGTTTCTGCAAACCTGTGGGACAGCTGTGCGGTACAATCCAGGGCCCAAAAACCTTCCACATTCAAAGTCATTAAAATTACCTTTCTCAGCTTGAACTAAAGCAAGTTGTGTTGTCTAAATGCATCAGGCTACTGCCACGTGACCAGATGATTAGGCGGTTGACCACGTGTACCTAATAGAGCGAGTAATGCCATTTTTAAAACCACCTCACTGTTGTGAATCTGGACCGAACTAAGACAGGAGCAGTCAGATAAATGTTTGTCAGTGTGATGGTGCATTTAGCTAAAGAGTTCAATTATAACCAACCAAAAACATTTATTAAAACAAATATGGCAGCTCTGTGGGGAAAAAAGAAAAATACTTAAACTGGTTCAAACAAACGGCTACAAAACAGGAAGTGTGTATAATGGAAGCTGTTTGTCACCCGAAGAAGCAAAAACAAAATATTCACTTTAAATAAATGGCCCACTGTTAACCATTTAAAAATACCAGCAGTGTGGGTGCAAGTTTAGAATATGCTTAAAAGAATGGAGCCAGTCACAGACTACTAAAAGAATCATTCATTAAGAAAATAATCAGGAGCACAGAAGCCAACAAACAAAACAACAGCACAGAGCATACAAGCAACCTCGCTGCAGTCAGACCACAGCAGTGTGTCCTCAGCACAACGTCTGGTGGATCCAAAATCCCAGGACAAGGCTGCTTCACAGCACACAACACATTATGTGTTACTTTGTAACCTCATCTACTGTATACATGTACATTACAAACAAGGGGACCTTTTTACAGCACAAACAAGGTATTGCACCGATGGACCCAGGTATCACATAATGTTCTCCACCTTATCTGTGAGAAATGGAAGCACCAGAGGAGATGGATGGTTGATTAAAGGACTTTGGATAAGAAACCCCAGCTGAAGGTTTGCTTCAATGTGCTTGGAGGAAGCTGCAGACCGGTGACTGAAGCCGAAAAGGAGGGTGACAGACAGCAGACGTGCCAGCAGGAGATGATGGTTGGAAATCCATCCTCTTCCTCTGGCCCAGCTTACATGCACACATCATTTCTTCTGTTTTGGTGGAGGTCTGAGAACAAAAAAGAAAATACATGGTTACCACACGATACACACAGCAGGTACTATGTTTACAGACAAATGCAGTGTTTTTGGTGCAGGTCTGTGTCTGACAAATTCAATGAAAATCAATATGGGAGGAGGGGGGGGTCCTTAGTAAGAGGGCTGAGGTGTTTAAGTGGTTTATGATCTGGTGACTGAAGTCTTGTGGTTCTCATGTTCACCCGTCAGTGAGCCGCTGCACTTACAGTAAAAGCCAAAAAAGGTCAGAAACAATTCTTTAAGCAGTTCAGCTGCAGCTTGATCTGGTTCCAAACACAGATACATATTTGTAAATGCACATATGCATCCATGTGGCTCATTACCTAAACTCTGAATGTTAATTTAGCAACTTCTTAATGGAAGTAGTGAGAAGTTTTCCTTCCATCTCCTCCAATGAACCTTAATAAAACTCTACAGACTGGAGCTGACAGCAGGCTGTTTCTTCAAAGCGCACTATGCTGCTGCAAGCTGGGTTTTCCTTTGTTTTTACATAGTCCACCAGATGGCGCTGACAGTGCAGGAGCTGAAAGGTCTGTCCTGAGGAACCACAGAGGTTGAGGAGCCAAAAAGCCTTGTGTGCAAATCTTTAGTCTGAGCCCTGACGCAGAAGCAGGAAACTCTGAACTGATTAACTGAGCAGAATAAGCTCCGCCTTTCTGATAATAATGGTAATGTTAGGGCTGCATGTTCTTTAAAAATTAAAACAACATTACATGGTTACTCTGATAAACAGTTACAGGTTACTCAGCAACTGTTCCAGTCCAACTATGTTCGATCCACTTCAAAGAAAGCTTTCAGAAAATGTAACCTTTGACCTGGAGGTTCAGCAGCTGCAGCCATGGCTGCCCGACCGACAGACTGGTCGCGCGCCCGCCTGCTGTCATCAAGTGGGGTTTTTTGTTTCTCTTTTAAGAGGCTGGTATTCAAACTCAGCCAGCCTCCCCTCATTCACACCAGTTCATTTACAGGCAGGAACACCATCAGTGTGGTTCCTCACCCCGCCCTGCAACATCTGGGCAGGGCAGCGGAAACTACCTGCTAATGCTGCCCATCGACTACAGCTCTGCCTTTAACACAGTAACCCCAGACATACTGCGACAGCCTTTGGCTTCCTTATCCACACCTGCATGTGGATTAAAATCATCCTCACCGATCGCTCACAAACAGTAAAGCTTGGCCCACATCTCTCCTCCACACACTTTGTAACGGCTCCCCACAAGACTGTACTGATCCCGGCTCTATACTCACTACAAACTCATCCCCCCTCTAACTCTTTAATAAAAATAATCATGTTACAGTTGGCATAGCTGGACTCATCTCAACAGGAGACGAGGTTCACCTGGTGCCCTGAACAGCAAGAAAACAAAAGAGGTCATCGTGGGTTTTAGGAAGTGCAGAGCAGACTGTGTGGACACGATCCAGGATTTCCCACATAGAGAACATTTGGTGGACTGCCCACAGCACCGCCGCCGTGAAGAAAGGTCAGCAGCACCTACGCTTCCTAAGAGATCTGAGGAGGAACGAGTTGTAGACGGAGCTGCTGGTGTCTCACCACTCCTCCCTGCTGTCATGTCACGTCACAGTGTGTTTTGCAAACTCCTCGTCCACAGTACAAAAAAAAAAATAGAAGAGAAATACCATCTCAGCAGGGGGATGAAAATGATGAGTGAACCTATTTTACCTGTTGCCCTCAGGGCAGCGTGTCAGGTCCGATAACCCATACAGGCAGTAACGACCCTTGACCCTTCATGTGAACATGCAAAGGAAACACTGGTTTCCAACTTGGTGAGTTGCTAAGCAGCTTCCTGTGACCGTTTCTCCTGATCGCCAATGTTAGGGGACATGAATCTGGGTACAGAGCCTCATTAAGACGCAGACCGAGGTCGCTTTACCTGTAGATGCCCACCACCACAGCGTGGTCTCTCTCATAGGGTTCCAGTGTGAGCTGTTCCTGTGGTTTCATGTTCTCTGCACTCATCTTCTTCACTTCTGAGGCAAACACTGCCTCTGGAGCTGCTGTCGAGTCTATACAGTTAGCCTTAAGGAAAAAGCACAGCTGAAATCAGACTCACAAACAACCAGAACAAGTCCTACAAGTCCTGAACAGCTAGACATTTCTCACCATCACATCGAGTATCTTAGTATACGACCTAAACTAGTTTGAGTCCAAATCAAGGATTCAGTCACAAATAACCTGATTTAGCAGCCGTCTGACCATTAACACGCGTTTATGGAGTCACCAGGGAGCTCAGACGCAGCCCTGTGGTGACACAGTCTGTGAGACTCTGTACACAAACCCAGGCTTCACGCCCAGGATCACTGCCGGTGTGACTCCCAACAGTCTGGTGCAGGAGCCCGGTCTCCACACGCAGCGTGTCAGGTGAAGACTGCACTGGTACTTGACACACACGGCATGCTGATGTGATTGCCAAAGAGCACTTATAAGGATTTGAACTGCACCTCTCCTGACACGGGAGAACATGACGAAGTTAAATGTTTCTATCACAGCTGTTTGCTATGAACACCACAGTCATCATTCCGTAGTAAAGCAGGAGACGCCAGTCCTTTTATTCTGTTTAGCTTTAGCAACATTGGTGCATATGGTGAGAAACATACTCATGTTTGTGGTTCAGTAACTCATTATCCCGAGATAACTGACTTGGAAAATACCTTTATTAGGTTTTTGAGGTTAAACAAAGCTTAAGCTAAAACATTTGTGTGAAAATGGTCAGCAGCCACTGGCCAAAGAGGAACTGTGAAAGACTTTTAGAAAGCCTGGAGAACTTTTGCATAAGACAACGTTAAAACCTTCAAAGTCCAGCGTTCCTCCTTAAACACCAAAGAGTTCAGGGAGCTGTTACCTGTTACGGCAGTTATCAGCGTACCTTGATTGAGATAACAAAGTGGCCGCCGTTCTTCAAAAAGTTGTGAGCGTTCAAAGCAACGATCCTCGTCTGGTCAGGCTGGGCAACATCAGCAAAAATCACATCCACCATGCCTGCAGAGGGACAGAAGGCACGTGAATACTCTGCATGTGTTTACTGTGCAGGTTCCTGAGGCCAGACGATGGCTGACCCTCACCTTCATTTCAAGGAGCAGATTGCAAACAAACCTGTTAGTATTTCACCAGCTCCGGCTCCATCAGACACAACTACTTACCAACAAGCATTCTGTATTTGTGTGGGTGCCGAGCATCTTCGATGATTGGAATGATGTTGGTGCGTTTTTTCGCCACGTTGAGAAGGTCCCGACCCGACCGGTGGGAAAACTCTACTGCATAGACCAGCCCTTCCTGTCACACAAGACACCCATTATGTCAACGCAACCTTCTTTTGTTTCCCGTGTTAAATCTATGCTGTATGTACACTAGTGATGTGCGATACCACTGATTTCCTTTCCGATCTGATACCAAGTAAAATTCAGGGTGGTATCGACGATACTGATCCGGTACTCTGTACAAAAACGTAATGTTTCATTGTATTTCATAATACAATATATAATTATATTATGTAATCGTAATAATACAGCTTCATAATGATTACAGGACATCAGACTACTTGTTCACATTGCTTAATGCAGAATTATCATATAGAAATAAAAAACCTGAAGTTGTGCGCTATTTGAACACGTTGCCTGCCTGCAGCACTAAAGGACTCCGTGAGAGACGTCTGTCTCGCCCTAGCAGCACCTGTCCCTCTATTCCTCTTCACTTCGCCTCAACATACGCTCATCATATTCTGTGATATGATTTACTCTGAGGTGTTTGACGAGGTCAGTGGTGTTGCCACAACACCTCACTGTCTTGCCACATGTATCGCAAACTGCGTCTTGGCTGTTTGTGGAGGTAAAATGACACATGACTCTGTTTACGTTCAGCCATTGTTGTGAGTGTGCACGCCACGGGCTGCGACACATTTATACAGCCGTATTTTGCACATGACTATCAAAGGCGGAAGAGGAAGTAGTTCCTTCCAATGTAGACAATCCGAATGATATAGTTTCTTTCCACTGTGTTCCTGTTAATCAAAAAACTACAAATTTACCCCAAAGTACTAAAATATTGATATTTTAATATGAGAATCGATTCTAGAACATAAATTACTTGTATCGGAAGAATCGATATTTCAATATCGATCCGCACATCACTAATGTACACTTTAATAGCAGTACACTCTGCTGAGACCCTACGCCCTAACTTGAGCTACACCACCCTAGAAATCTTGCACTGATGCAGCCCATTGGCCCACTCATTACTTTATTTCCACCCAATTCTGTCCCCATTTTTTAATCCACTGGAAGAGAAACTCCAGTGACCCGTGTTTGTAAGAGTCTCTTTCATTTTAGGAACATCCCCATGACATAAGGATTTCCCACCATTCGGTTCCCCCTAGGTTTTGATGGAGGAATGAGGATTGCATTTTTAATTATTGTGTTTGATTCCTTTGCCACCTCCTGACATTTCCCTTGTGGTCAAACACTACGGGCCAGCAGTGGTCTGCTAGTTTCCTCACTCGTCACTTCTCTGCCCGTTTGGCAGCTACAAAGACAAAGTGTGCAGTACTCACGGGTCCAACGATGTCAGAAACGTGGGACACTGTGGTGCCAGAGGCGGCTCCCAGGTACATGACCTTGGCTCCAGGCTTGATGTGGATCTGGTCAACCCCTCCCAAGATGGCCGCAGCCAGCTTGGAGCGGAACGGATTCCAGGCTCTGTATTCAATCTTAGTCTCTCCTTCCTACCAAAACCGAAGCAAACATCGACTCAAAGTGTGGTCACAACAGCAGGAAGCTGCACACGTTTTTATATTTGGCATAGCTGCAGGATCTAGACTGGAACAACTAAACTGGACTCACTTCCACACTGATCCTCTTCTCTCCATACACAGACTCTCCTAACACCATGTTTTTTGTCACCAGGGCATCCTCCTTTCCCCTGCAGATGAACACTCCTGACACACACACACAGAGTGGAATTACAAAGTGGAAAAAGCTTCCAAATGAAGGCAAATGCTGAAAGGATGAATAAAATGTGTGACAAACTGTAGCCGAGGCTCAAAACAGTCCAGCCTTCAGTGCAGAAAATTCCTCAGTCCTCTAAAATACGAACAATTACCTTCATGTCTGTGAGGCTCAATCAGGACCTTCTTCCCTCCTCCGAAACCACCTCGGCCACCCCTCCCTCCTCTACCCCCTCTCCCTCTTGGGGTTCCTCTGCCACCACCACGGCCCCGAAATCCTCCACCGTCTGGGGACTGGAAGCCTCCACCTGAAAAACAGCCGCACACAAGAGAAAGTTCCCAAACCTGGATCAGCACGTCGCTCAGTGATGCATTTCTCTCCTTCACTGGGATGTTTGCTGGACACCTTTTGCTGATCATTAAATAAACAAGTAACTGTTTTGTTTAAAGAACAAAAAAAGTAGTTATACACTTTTTTGGGGGTCTCTCTCTCTCTCTCTCTCTTTTTTTTTTTTTTTTTTTACATCCCCAGGTGTGTGTTTATAACAGCATGGCCCTCGGAGAGCGATATAAAAATGTAAATGGCCCATCATATGAAAAAGGCTCCCCACCCCTGCTTTACACTAAAACAATTTATTCAGAATGACGACAAGTACCAATCAACTAACACAGAAATAACTGTTTATTAAAGATACAGAATAATTTAAAAGGCAAAGCAGCTGGCTCAGTGTTACCAACCAAGTCCTTTCACAGGTGCACTGCTAACAGCTGCAGATGGTCCGAGCTTGGTACACACTACTGCCATGATGGCTTTTAACAACTTGTCCAGTAATGGCCAAAGTGAAACGAGTCTGTAGCTCATATTTACTTACATGAAAACTGACGTTTTCTTTCCAAAATGAGGACAGACGAACTGAAGACTGCTAACTACTGTTTGTATACTTAGTAGCAACTTTTGTCTTGATGTATTTTTAATCATCCAGGTAGGTAAAACCCAGAAGGTTGATTCTGTTCATCTGGACGTTTTCAGTGGGAGAAACGTTTCGTCATCATCATCATCATCATCAGGTGACTTCTTCAGTCTCAGCTGACTGCAAGTTTCCAATCTTATAAACAGCACATTTGCATAATGACTGAAACCAGCCCACTGAAGGAACAATGGGCTGGGAGGTCAGTTCCTTGATCACTGATATGCAAATTCTCATGACCATTGATCAGCAACCACTAATCAATGTTCATGAGTACCATTCACAGAGAGCGGGGGAATGGCTGCAATCACAGCATTGTAAGACTTTTGTTTAACCTCCAGTGTTTGCTGAAGGTGGGACCTCTTCATCACCATCTCCGTCTGATGGGCTCATTTTTCTTTTCCACTGTTTGAATCTTTCATATGTCAGCTGCACAGCTGTAAGACTAACAGAGCCAACACACACCTCTGTGGACAAGCGTTGCACTTAAACGCAGGACAGAAACTCTGTGGGCCTTGTATCTGAAATCCACTTTGTGCTCATTCCAAAGGCTTTGTTACAAACAGCTATGAGTGTTCATGTTGGTTTAGTCTAGGACCCCCTCCTAAACCGTTTCACTGCTGCTTAAGTGAAGTCTTTCATTAAGCAAACGTCAGTCTCAGCTCAGATTCTCACAGTTATTGAAATAAATCCACAGTGCTGTGGGTTAGCAGGCATTATCACTTATAACTGCTCTGATGCCGAGACCAAAACATTTGCAATAATGTTAACCCTTTAAAACCGGTCGGAGCGGCACGCTCCGTTTTGCGTAACTATTTTTGAATCCCTGTAGAATCTGAACCACATAAGCTAGCGCAATAATCTTTTTTGCATATGAAACCGGAGGAGTTGTACTTACATGTTATGCTATCAGCTTGCCCTAGGTCACGGTTTCCTTCCAGATATAGCTTCCCAAAAATTGCATAAAAAGCATTTGCAGCATCAAAAACATAATATTCCAGAAACATGCTTTGCCCATCCGATCAGCTCTTCATAACACTTCCTACATTGGAATAGACGTCAGTGCGAACTATTGCATGTCCGCCATTACTTGCCCGAAACCGGAAGTGACGTCATTTTCGCAGAAAATGTAGTAGTTTTTTTTTTTTTTACCTTCAGGGCCTTATAAGCCTGTACTGGTGTTTTTAAAAGTCATGTTTGACTTTGTGCTTTTCTGAATAATTTCTGGGATGCTTAGAACTCAAACTGCACTGCTGGAAATAGTTTATTTTGATGCACATGCTGTTTTTTATGCAAATTTGGATTATAATATTTATTTTTGTTTTTCCTTCAGTATATAAAAATTGGTGTATCTCAAAAATAAAACTATGAAGACACTCAAAATAAATTTCCTGTTGTTGGAAACTATTTTGTGCAACTTTTTTGTATTTACAGTTTTGAGGGATAAACCTCTTAAATTTCTCTAACTAGTAGTATATAATAAAAAAAAAAGATTTTTTTTGTAGTTTATTGCACTTTTTTGCAATTTATGTAGTTACTATGGACTTAATGCATACATATTAATAAAATTTGGGCTATAACGGTTGTATTGATGTATAGCAACTTGAAATGCGCCCAAAAATGGCACTACAGCATGTAAGAGTATAAAGATAAGCTCTGGCGGACTTGGTTCTTAAAGGTCTTAAAGGGTTAAGAAACAAGTGGAGCGCTCAATGCTTGGTTAAAACGCGGCGGTCTGGTGAAAGCGGCGGCGTTTAAAGATTGCTCGGGTAATTAGAGAAACAGAAATACAAAGCAACACTTCATCTGCTGTTTGTGATCAAGTGGAGCACAGAATGTTTTGTGAGCTGCTTTTAACTCCGAAAGTGTGTTCAAAACACAAACTGTCACTATTTGAACTTAACAGCCTATAATATTTTATTATTAGCAGATACCTGAACAAAAATATTTTGTTCTGTAATTGCTTCAAGTCGTCATCCTGGCATTTGAGGATGACATCCACGATGTGATGATACAAACGACACGTTTCCAGTCTCACCTCTTCCTCCCCGGAATCCTCCCCGGAATCCTCCTCGTCCTCCCCGGTCACCAAACCCTCCTCTGCCTCCACCGCGTCCTCCACCTCTTCCTCCTCTGTCCATGCGAGGACTGAAACCTGAAACCATGAATCATTATTATATGTGTAAATAGACGGACACATCTATAACACTTATTCACCCAATCGTCTTCTCTTAAGCACTTTTATCCATTGACGTTCACACACATCACATTGAGTGCATTGGAGGAACTCTGGGTTCAACATGTTGCACAAAGATGCTGGCAGACTGGAGTAGGTGTGAGTCAGCCCATCAACCGTGTGATTGATAGATGACCCTGAGCCACAGCCGCCCCACATGCGGATCTGGAGGCTGTGAAATACCAACAGAAACTTCAAACACATCATTCATATCCACCTCTTCAAAACAAGCTATGTTGGAAGAACACGCTCAAACTTGAAGTTATTCACAGTAACGTGGCAACCAGACCACTGAAGGTCAAGGACGATGGTGC
Organism: Pelmatolapia mariae; assembly: GCF_036321145.2. Taxonomy (NCBI): domain Eukaryota; kingdom Metazoa; phylum Chordata; class Actinopteri; order Cichliformes; family Cichlidae; genus Pelmatolapia; species Pelmatolapia mariae. Next base: position 38,527,662 of record NC_086236.1, on the reverse strand, counting down.
CACTTTTACGCTCATAGCTACTCGTCTTCAAAAGATTCTGTTTTGGTTGTTTTCCATTACGGCAGAGTAACACCTCGATGTGGGAGGGGCCGTTATAGCGATGCGCGATCTCATTTGTATGCCACAAACGCCACAACAGAAGAGGAAATCAAGATGATGGTATCCCTGTTGCTCGGTGTATGGCTTCTTGTCAGGCTCAGAGACCGCGGTGTTGTTCTTTGTCTAGTTGTGTTTTTAAATAAAGGTAATTTAGATTTTTGTGAATGAGTTACTCTCAAGACTCACTAAGTGATGCCACTGATGGGCCAACCATGCCACTGGTGTCACATTTTTGACCCCACTCAGCTCACTTCTGGAAACCCTAAACGCAGAGCCAAGCAGGCACTAGTGAAAAACAGACGTTAGAGACTTTGAGCCGCTGCAGGTGAGACAGCTGTTGCCAACATGAAGGTGGGACCTGACGTTTTTCCCAAACCCCAGCTGAGCCAAAGCAACCTTTACAGTACATGGCTGCTTACGTCAGTGCCGCCATCTTGGATCGTTAACCCGGGTCGCTGGGGCTGCTCCGGATTTTCGAGTGCGAAATGCGACTCGAGGTGGCGCTTCAGATTTAAATACCAACTTCCGACTACTTGAGGGACCCAGCATAACACGCACACAACGTTGTGCGTGGCTGTTCAAACACACCCCACACTCAGAAACATCCTTAATAAAAAGTAACAGGGGAGAAACGGGCTAAGACTCCACTCACTGACTTCTGTGTCGGGTTTGAACGACAGACGTGCTCGCGGCGTGCTCAGCGTGGCCGTCCCCGTGATGTTTGGACACTTTCACCGAACCGCAAACACAAAGTTCCGGCCGGGCTAACGTTAGCGCGAGCTACGTCTCGTGGAGCAGAAAACAGCGCTGTAAACGGCTCGAACGGGTTGCAGACGGCGTGACCCGACTTTGGCTTTTCCTCACGGAATAAAACCGTAACTCTGGTTGTAACGGAGGTCGCTGTGTGGGCCCCACTGAGTCCCGGACACGTGCGAGGAGCACACAGCGCGTGTTCAACTCAGACAGCAGTTATTCCGCCAGCGCGGACACACCAACAGCTCACCGTGAACAATCCACGCGCTCAGGCAGCCACTGTTCACCTAAGTCTGCTGTAGTTTTCACGGATAACGTGGCCGTGTAGGCCGTCCACGCAGTGTATCTAACTGTACAGGCTCACCGAATCCACGATCAGACATCAGCCCGCGTTACCGAGTATAAGCACGTGTAATCTTACTGTACCTGGCCTCATCGTTTCTGGCGTAAACTACTGAAATGAACGCAGCCCGCGGAGTTGAATCGCTCCTCTTCTGTGTTGATCCTCAGTGAACAGACACGGCGCGATCACGTCCCACGTGTAGCTGTGCGACCGAGCGCAAACTTTCTTCTTCTATCGAATCTATTGTTGCTTAGCAAGCAAAACGGCGCATTACCGCCACCAACTGGACACAGGCGGAAATCTTGTTTTCAAACAGAGGACAGCTGCTGTCAGCGGCCGGATGTTGTGCCAAAACAACCTTCCTGTCACAAGGTAGAAGCTGGAATCCGTCTTTGATTTCTGATTGATATCTGCATCTAAACGATAACGGTCAGTCTTTCGAGGATGCTAATGTTCACATTTCACATGGTTTGAAAGAGAGTAAAAGAAGCACTTATCTGCACAATCTCATACACACTCACCAAGTTACTTTTTGCACAATGCTCACTCTTTTGCACAACCCACTGTCATTGTTGCACTTTTCTATTGCGCTGTCTTGTGTCTGTATTATTCTGTTCTGTCTGGTGTTGCACTCTCTTTGTTTTTGTTTTTTTGCACTTTATGTAATCCTGTTTGATTGTCTGTTATATGTAGCAGCGTGGTCTCAGAGGAACGTTGCTCCGTTTCACTTTCAATTCAATTCAATTTTATTTATATAGCGCCAAATCACAACAAAAGTCGCCTCAAGGCGCTTTATATTGTACAGTAGATAGCACAATGTGTACTGTACCACTGCACATGGTTGGAATGACAATAAAGCCACTTGACTTGACTTGAGAACCACCTATGTCCACTGTGAGCAGCCATCTTTGACACCATCTGTCTGCCATCTACAACGCAGTTTGAGATCCCGTCCCAGAAGCTTAACAGACCCTAACCCTCAGTCACATCTTGTGTCAGGTGATCTCAATGGGTCGCATAAGGTCTCACAATAGTTTCACCCAAAACCTCTGCTAATAATGACCCCACGGCCTTTTTCACACCTCTGTACATGTGATAAGGTGGATGATCAGTACTGTTGGTCCTTTTAAGGGCCAGCTCCCACATGGGATTACATACCCAGGACTCTGCAGCCTTTGGTTTTAGAAGTGAAGAAGCTCGATGACAGGTGAAATGTCTTCAAGAAACTTAAAGAAGTCCAGTTGTTTTCTTCCAAGCTCCTTAGACGAGACAACTATTAAATGACCACTTCAAAATGACAAGAAAGTCTTTGTACTGATGTTAGCTAAATGATCAGAACACACAGACCGTACAAGCACATCACTACTGCTCAGAGGAGCAGAGTATAATTGTTTTTGAAAGGAAATCAGATTCTGATTCATTTCTATTGAGCAGAAATGTTGGAAATCACAGTGAATAGTTACTGAGTCATTTGTTATTCTGATATAGGCTCAGAGCATCATGGGAATCCCCCACACCTCTTTTCACTCCCCATGTGTTTATATGCCACTACTGCATGTCATCAACGTACATCTTAGTTCCTCTTTTCTTCACCCTCATCTGAACGTAGATGGCTGAATCAGAATCTTTATTGTCATTGTGCTTTAAGAACAACGGAAATTGTATGCAAACCCGCTCAGTGTAAGTGAAAAGAGCACACTGTTAAGAGAAGAAAAGAAGAATATATATACAATAAATAACAATACAAAAATAAACGAAATAAATAAATAAAATATAGTACATAGCATATCCAAGACTGTATATAAGAGTGAACAATGAAAAATACGGTTGACACACAGTGATATAGTCCTTACAAAATTAACTGTACAATATTTCTATTTTCACAGTGGCTGCCCTTTCATGACCCTGGTTTCTCCTCCTGGTTACAAAGTGCTGTTCAGAGGGGAGCTCTGATTGATGGCACCTTGATTAAACTATAAAAAATCTAAAAATAAAACTGAACAAGTCAAATATTAGGCCCATTTCCAACAACAGTGAGTTCCAGTGTCACATTAATGCAAGTTTAAAATGTTAAAATGAACAAACTCATTGGATATAAGTTTACAGTTTTTACACACACAAAAACGGATGAATTAACACAATTTACCATCAATCAATTTTATGTAAATCTGTGTTGCTGCTGAGGCAGAGACCGTCCAGAGATGCTGGTAGCATTGATTTAAATGAAAAAGAAAACCTATCACAAAACAAACACAAGGTGAAATTAGCTATCATTAGCATTTAGGTGTACATAGAAGTGCAATCAGTGCAAAAACCATGATTTAACACTTAATTTGAATTTTGAATTTATTTATTTAAAAGGGACAGTGCAGTTTAACATAGTCCATGTACAAAACATGAAACTGATGTAACGCACATAAGTTTATAGCTATTGCTACAATCAAAATAGAAACATTTTACAATAAAACATACATTTTCATAAAACCAAATTACATCATAAATACAATTACAATTAATAGACAATAAATTTAAATAAAATTAAAATCATTAGTTAAAATGACTACATCTCTGATTTCCCTTTAACCAAACTTTAACCTTCAGTGTAAAGGATCTGATGTCTGTAATCAATTTGATTTCGGTTGGAAGTGTGCTCCACAGATGGCAGGCCTTTATGGAAAAAGCTGACTGACCACATGTAGATCTGCAGTTGCCGTTCACCTTGCTCCTAGTAATACGATTACTATCTTGTCTCTGGATGTATCTATTGAGACATCCTATTTATACATTTAAAGACTAATTTAAGAAAACACAAATGATTAAAACTCTTAAAACTAAGTCGATTATATTTCTTTAAAATGTCCACACTCCAGTCCAGCAGGCGGCGGTAATGCGCATCTAAGCTGGTTTTCCAACCGCCATTAAACTAAAAAGAAGAAGAAGGTTACCGTCTCATGGCCATCAGTCGCAGCCCGGGCACTTTTTAGCAACTCAAACATTACAGAGTTAAATAAGCCAAAGACACTGTCAGGAGTTTCATGTAATAACAGTTAGACACAGGCTAAGGGTTGAATCACACGATATCACAGAAGGAGCATAGGTTTAGAGTTTTAATTGCTTTTACAATATGGAAATGTTGTATTGTTTTAAAATATTGTATGGTTTCATTTATACAGCATTGAAAAGACGGTTTTCCATTAGGAAATTTGGTTTTATATCTATGAATTTTAGCCAGTAAAATGAGTGAATTAATCAAATAAAATTCGTTTGCCCTATTTGCAGATTAATCAAAAAAGCCAAACAATATTTCCCATAACAGAGAGAGAAGTCAGAATAGATGAAAGAAACAACAAAAGTAAAAAAAATGTGTCCAGAAAAGATTAGTGCAGGAGCAGGACTCAAATAAGTGAGACAGTAACAAAATGAAGTTAACATCAGGGTCTTTTTTATATCATACAAGAAAAGTTCTGGTGGGGTATAAACGATGAATGATTGTAAAAGACATTTTCTTTACTTTGTTGGTTAACAGGAATTTCGATGGAAAGGTCAAATTCTCTTCCACTCCAGGTCCCAGTATAAATTATTCCCATAAGGAACGGCCATTGGGACACAAATTGTGTCTTTCTGCACTGGAGTCCTCACTGCATGCCAGATGGTGAGGAGAAACCCACTGTGTTTGTATCACGTACGCTGAGTGTAGGAGAAAAGAACTACTCAGAGCTGGATAAAGAAGGGTTAGCTGTAATATTTGGTGTACAGTATTTTCATCAGTACTTGTATGGCAGGAAGTTTATGATTATCATGGATCATAAGGCATTGATAAGTTTGTTTCATGAGATGAAGGTGGTGATACCAGAACGACGTTCTTGCCCTATGCTGGAACAGCTACATCACAGTCGGGAATGAGCCACATGAAGGGCCTGGCCAGAAGTTACCTGTGGTGGCCACATATGGAGACTGACATTGAGCATGAGGCAAAGTCCCGCATTACTTGTCAAGAACACAGACACAGGCCTGCTACACCCCTGAGAGTGGTGAGCGGTGCAAAAAATGAGTACCGGACACACACTGTTAAACATGGCCGAATCACACCACAATCAACAACGGGGAGGTCTCCCGCCGAGTTGATGATGGGCAGGAAGTTGAGGTGTACACTTGATCTTATGCACCCCGACTTGAAACAGAACGTGGCCTCAAACAAGATATCCAAAGATGGTTCCATGACAGATGCCAAGGAGCGCACTCGTTATCAGAGACGCAGTGTATACCAGAAACTATACAAATGGATACCAGGGCTTATACAGGAGATGACGGGCCTGTTTCCTACACAGTGATGTTGGGCAATGGAAAGGTGGTGAAGCGGCACATAGATCAGCCGTGGGCCCGCCTCCAGCCTTACTTACCAGCAGGAATGCCTGAGGGCCGCCAGGACGAGCCCACAACGGAGAATAGTGTCTCACAGGAGTTTCCAGCCACAGAGTTTTGACGATTACAAAGAAGCAGGAGACCTCTGGAGCATATGAGAGACTTTGTGCAGTGACTGATAATAACAAGAAGGGGCACTGACAGGATGTTACTGTTATAGTGAACCTAAGTCTGTCGGATCGCTGGTTAATTAGTAGCGAGTGAAATTTGAGTAAATTTTGTGGGGTTTGTTTTATATTTTAATTTAAGGTTAAGTTTTTATATGGGTATTTTATTTAGTAATTAAACTACAGAGTAGTTTCAGTTAAAGGGTGGAGGAACATTATGAAGTAACAGTTGGCGGACACGGCTTTGACCACCAGGGGGCAGCAGTGTTTTGAGTGCTGTGCCGGTGTTTTTGTTTATGTCCAGTTTCGGAAATGAAGCGATGGCTGTGAGGTCGAAGCCGTCTCTGTTATGCCTTAATGCTCAAGATATTACAAAGAAATTAACATCTGCTTATGCTTTGCTCTGCTGTGCAGAAGGAAAAATAAAGTTTGAAGTTTTTTCTTTCTATCCGCCTGAAGAACCTTTGTAACGCAACTACACATATAATTGTACCTGCGATGTAACTAAATGTAGTACAGTAATGCGTTACATTAACGCCTTACTGAAAGATGGCATTTTAACCACTGCTGCTTATTTTTCTACAGGACCGTGTTGTTCCGGTGTCCGGCCGCACGTGGAGCTCGCTCACCGCTGCAGGTGGAACAAACGCTCGCGCGCGCACAGCTGACGACGGACGTAGCCTGACGTCACTGAGATTACGGGAGCAAAGATGGCGAACACCTTCCAGAGTTTCAACTTGTAAGTGCTGCAGAATGAAACAGTCACATCACACAGCCTGAGTTAGTGTCCACGCTGCATGGAGAGGCGTGCCGGTCTTTAGTAGGAGTGTCACTACAACGACGCACGTTTGACTTCGGTGAACGTTAGCTTCTCGTTAACTGTCGAGGAACTGACGCTAACGTCCATTTTATCCCAACAATTTCCATTCAGTTGGTTATAATCACATTTAAATATGGATGTGAGCAAACGCAACGCTTAGTACCTGAGCTTCTAAGCGAGGTTAGAAGATGTGATGGAGCCATGTTTCAGCTCCTTCAGCGCTGTCGGTGTTAATGTGAGCTGCTCATGGGCTCATGCTGGCTTTTAAACCTGGTCTTGTCTTTTGCGTCAGGCGCACCACACCAGAGAAGTTTTACATAGAAGCTTGTGATGATGGCTCCGTGGATGTCCTGGCTGTTGACAGGGTGTCAACTGAGATGACTCTAACAGGTAAGCAACTAGACACGCCCCCTGCCAAAGGTCGGGATGCTGTCTAAAAATGTAGAAGAAAACAACCTCAAACAAACGACTGAGATCATTTTAAACCTTTAATGAAATGCCCCAAGACGATCTCTGCTCCTTATGGTGAATGGACAGCTTCTGTGCTCTGCCTGAGCAGTCAGAGCACTTTACACAACTTGCCTCATTCACCCAGCAGATGTTTCTATGTAAGTGCTTTCCATCTAACAGTCACACTCCAACTTGGGGTCGGTACCTTGCCTAAGGATATTTGGCATGTAGACTGAAGCACTGAAGGACTGAACCACAGACCTTCCAGTTAGCAGATGTTCGGCTCTACGTGCTGAGCTGCAGCTCAAAATGGCATTTAAGTTTATTGTTATTTAAATATGGAATTAAAGAAAGTATATAAAATTCAAAAGATTTTTTTGCCAGTCTTGATAGACACTTTTTATTGTGCTATTTCTTACTTCTTTTATTGTCTGTTTTTGTTACTGTTTGTACTGGAGCACTGTAACCAACATAATTTCCTCTAGGGATCAATAAAGTATTCTGATTCTGATTTAAGCCATAGCCATAGTTTATTTATATAGCAATTTAAAAAACAACACATGGCCGACCAAAGTGCTGTACAACAGAAATATAAAAAATACAATAAAAACATATAAAAATACAATAAGAAAGACACTTTAAGTAACATTTCAATATATCTTGCTAAATTGTATTTTGTGTGAACATTAAAATAGGAAATGTTTTCAAGATCTTATAAAAAATGAAACAAAAACATCTCCCATTAAATTAAATCCCATTAAATTTAGTTGGTTTGGCAGATAGTGATTTAGATTTCTCGTCTGCATGCTAAATATCCTTGAGCACGATACTAACCCCAAGTTGCTCTCTGATCCATCAATTAGAGTGTGAATGTTTGATTTAAAGCACTTACCTATAAATGGGTGAAAGAAGCATGTTGTATAAAGTGACTTAAGTGTTCAGGTAGAGTATAAGTGTATATATATATATATATATATGTATTACAGGGCTGCACATAAGTGGTGCGCATTCACTGTCAAAATAAAAGACGCGCACCAGATAAGAAGTTGGAACGCGTGTTTGCGTACAGAAGATGTTCTGGAGGAGGACAGACATTTGTTCAGAACTCTTAAAGATGTCGAAGAAGCAAGCTCCGTAAGCAATTACTTTGGTGTTCCTCCACCACAAAAGAAGCGCATATTTCCGGAAATTCCGAGAAATTCCGAGAGCTAAAGGAGCAACTGTGACCACATAACATCCACAGACTATTTTGATTCTGAAGACAAGTTTAATCTTAATCTTTTGGCAGTGTGTGGCTAAGTGTTAAACACGTTTGAGGGTATTTTCCTTCTTATTTGTTATTGTTTGGTTATTTATTTTTTGGCGCGGGCTGAAATTGTGGGAGTGCCAAGATTTTCTCTGATCTTCAGTTAACTTTTTTTCTCTGTTGGGCTGCAATAAGTCTGGAGAGTAGATAATGAAACGATAATAGATGCCCTCCTTAGTTATAATCCCAGTTTTGATGATATTACTGATATATTTCTTGTGTCAATAAAAACCATTGTTGTGTCCCTGTTCTCAGTGAGACAGGATGTCCCTGCATCAGCTGAGACCAGGCCAATATGTGGACTGATGGGAACTATGCGCTTAGTGGCAGGTAAGTTCAGCATGCACACAGTATGTAGATACATTATTTTACTGTGAAATATTGGAAGTTGGATAATCCAGTGCAGTTTTGCTCTGCTTTCTCCTTTCTTTTTCTTGAAGGCATGTACCTGGTTGTCATCACAAAGAAGAGGAAGGTGGGAGATCTGCTGGGCCATGCTGTGTGGAAGGCTCTGGACTTTGACGTAATCTCCTATAAAAAGACAATACTGCACCTCACAGACAACCAGGTAGTGTCTCCTGCACGTCTTCTGATTCTGCGCCTTAGTAGAACGTAGCAGAACAACCTTTAACAGCAGTAACACAACATTTTCACACATCATTGTGGAGGACTTTTGTCTTCTTTACAGAGTTCCTTCAGCTCACTGAGGTTTGCAGGCATGTGTTTATACACAGATATCTAAAAGTCCAGAGAGTTTTGAACTTTAAATGCAGCAACTGCATCACCTTCTTGTCTTTTTTCAGCCTTTGTGTTACAGATTTGCTGCTGAGCTTGAGATCGATGTGCTGTTGCATGACCCAGTTTTAGCTAGGCTTTGCTGTGGAGCATATGTGTTGGCCTCATATTTGACGGTAGATACTTTGGTACACTCATGACTTCATGGTCCACTCAGTGACTGTGAGGTCCCCGTGTCCTGTGGATAGAAAACAAGTCCAAATGACTCCTGAAGTATTTTTGCTAATGTGTTTGGTTTGCTGTGTACTACGGCCCAACATCTCCTCTCAAGTTTTTTGCAGTTTCTCTGAGTATTGCACAATCTGACATGAAGTTAAATTTACTGGGACGTCCATTCGACAAGATTGACCGGTAATGTTTATGGTTTGTGAAAGAAACGAGAACGAGCGTGTGGATAATCTTTCTCACTGATGGACACCAGTTAACTCCACGGGCGTGTCTTTGGAGTTCATTAACTTCTGGGAGTTAGTGCACTCCCAGAACAGTTTTTTTGAAGTTAAAATTCAATTAATTGAATTAATTTTTTAAGCAAATTTGTCAGATGGGTCAATAAACTCTCCATTAAAAAAAGAAGACATTTCTGGCAATTGTTTTATTGTTCAGAGTTAAAATGATGTCACGTTAGAATATTAAGTTTCAAAGTAGTTGAACTTGTTCCAGTGAACATGCTTTGATATGAGCTTTGGCACTGACTGCATGAATCGGGTGGTTGAGGTGCAGCAGAAGGGTGGGAGTCAAGCCCTTTCACATAGATGCAGCATGCACGACACTGACCCAAGGACCAAAAATTTGTGTTGCGCTGGCTGCTGCGCTCTGCGTTGTGTTGTATTATGTTTAAATGTTTAATTAAAAAATGTATTGCTCATTTCCAAAGAAGAAAGCTTTGTAACAATCCCAGCTAGTAGTCTGAGCATAGAGTTAACCCCGAACACAGCCCGGTTACGATACGACCCTTCAAGTTTAGCTTGAATAGAATTGTCTCTCCATATGCTAATCAAGTCCAAAACCTCAGTTTCTGTCCACTGACTCGCTCCGTCTCCAGTTGCCGCCACGCTCTCTCGTTTGTCTTCTCCCGCTCTGATAATTGGCGTCTGTCTTGTGTCAGTGCCGTAAAAGACGGATTTAATGCGACATGACCATTCAAACAGCAGTCGCTTTCTGAAACATCAGCTATGTATCGGATTCAGAACCACATATGAAAGTGACCCAGGTCGGATTTAAAAATATCGGATTTGTGCCGTTCACACTGTCATACCATGATCGGATACGGGTCACACAGGGTGATGTGCTTTCGCCTGCAGTGTGAACGTAGCCTTTGCACTCATGTTCAAAAGTTCCTTACGTGAAACGTATTATTGCTCAAGCAGAGATGACAGCATTGCTTCACCCAGGTTGTATTGTCGGGTATAAAAAGAGTATTTCTGGCTTGGTTTTATCTCTTGCTTTGTTGCTGGATTTATTTCTTGTTGCAGATGCAAGACAACAAGACCTTCCTGTCCATGATTAACAGCATGCTTCATACAGACGGTTTCTACTTTGCAACCGACTATGATCTGACACACACTCTGCAGCGCCTGGCAAACACCAGCCCAGAGTTTCAGGAGATGAGCCTTCTGGAGAGGGTGAGATATTTCTAATGTAAAGTCTTTGAACTTTTTGTGTATTTGGACGATTGTGTGGCTACAGTTCAGGGCTTAACTGGAAGCACCTCTTTTTTTCAATAATGGTTTAGAGCAGGGGTGTCCAACTCCAGGCCTCGAGGGCCGGTGTCCTGCATGTTTTAGATCTCACCCTGGGTCAACACACCTGAGTCACATGATTAGTTCATTACCAGGCCTCTGGAGAACTTCAAGACATGTTGAGGAGGTCATTTAGCCATTTAAATCAGCTGTGTTGGATCAAGGACACATCTAAAACCTGCAGGACACCGGCCCTCGAGGCCTGGAGTTGGACACCCCTGGTCTAGAGGTTGGTTTTTTGTTAAAGTATGCAACTGTCTCAGTCACTAATTCCACATGTACCAGTTATCACTAACAGGGTGTTGACCAGCAAAGTTAAGTTTTTTAACGCTGCACTTGTTTAATTCATTCAAGTGTGAGCGAGGAAGAGCTTGTATCTCTGACCTAGGGTAGGGTGAGACCATCCAATCATGGTTAAACATGTTGGACATACAGTGATAAATGATCATAATATGGAAATTCTATATATTTTGCTTCCAAGGAGCCAAACTGTTTTGTGTTAAAAGTGCTCTTGAGCAATAGTTCAGGCTCCTAACTCATGGGATGAACCTGGGTTGTGTCTACACACAAAAAGGCAAAGAGAACCAGTTTCATATTAAAGTCAGCCTGTCATAAAACAACATCATTTGTTCCCATTTCTACTTGAATATGGCAAAGATAACACAGTTTAATGTTTTTGCACCAACACGTTGATTGCCAAAGAGCTGTTGAACATATCTTAGTATACTAAGATCTTAAAAAATCAGAGGCCGAATAGAGGAAAGAGTAAAAGCTACAGGACCTGGACACAGGACATGAGAGATGCATCTGGATTGTCAGTTGAGCCTGTTTATCAAAGCCTCCTCAGGAATGATAGCAGAGTGACTGTCAAGAATTTATTGTTAAGGAAGGGAAGCAAGGAGAAAATGCTGAGGTATGCCAAATTACACAAGAACAGGACTGAAAATCTGTGGCAACAAGTCTGATGAAGTGATGAATCCAAACTTTTGGTTCTTATTATCATCGCTGTGCACAAGGAGGTCAAAAGAGAGGTCCAACAGTGAGTGTCTACAGCCGTCTTATCAAAACTAATGGCATTATGAATGAAGAAAAGCACCATCAGATTTTGCTCCACTATATAAAAACTTCTGGAAAACATCCTATTGACAGCAGCATTTTACATTTGACCCCAAACATGCTTCCAGTCCAGGAGAATCATACCTGAAAACCTCACGAAACACTGTTTCGGAGCTCAGACCTCAACATTATTGAAGCAGAAGATCTCTGAATGTTCTCCAAGATGCCTGGAGAACTGCTCAATTCAATTCAGTTTTATTTACACAGCGCCAAATCACAACAACAGTCACCTCAGGGCGCTTTATATTGGAAGGTAGATCCTACAATTATATATACAGAGAAAAACCCAACAATCATATGACCCCCTATGAGCAAGCACTTTGGCGACAGTGGGAAGGAAAAACTCCCTTTTAACAGGAAGAAACCTCCGGCAGAACCAGGCTCAGGGAGGGGCGGGGCCATCTGCTGTGATTGGTTGGGGTGAGAGAAGGAAGACAGGATAAAGACATGCTGTGGAAGAGAGACAGAGATTAATAACAGGTATGATTCAATGCAGAGAGGTCTATTAACACATAGTGAGTGAAGAAGAAACACCCAGTGCATCATGGGAATCCCCCAGCAGCCTACGTCTATTGCAGCATAACTAAGGGAGGATTCAGGGTCACCTGGTCCAGCCCTAACTATATGCTTTAGCAAAAAGGAAAGTTTGAAGCCTAATCTTAAAAGTAGAGATAGTGTCTGTCTCCTGAATCCAAACTGGAAGCTGGTTCCACAGAAGAGGGGCCTGAAAACTGAAGGCTCTGCCTCCCATTCCTGAAGCTGCTGAAGAGAATTGAGACTGTGTTGATAACTAAAGCTGGTCATACCAAATATTGACTTTCAAGTTTGTAAGAACTCAGTATGAGCTGTGTTATCATTTATGCTAGAATATGTTTCAATAAATTGCTGCACCTATTTCCTGTTTTCTTAACAAAATATAAAGAACGTGGTGGTTTAGGACAGAGTGCTGTACGTTATCTGAGTTAATAGTAGTAGCTTCGGCTTGATTTACAATTCTGTAACTGTTCTTGTTTCAGGCAGATCAGCGTTTTGTCTGGAACGGACACTTGTTGAGAGAATTCATAGCACAGCCAGAGGTAAGATCCAATTATTTAGTGAGTAAGGAAAAATAAATTCCATTTATTTTTTTGCTTCCAAGATTATAAAAAACACAAGAAAAAATTTAGCATGGTGAAGGAAATCCCTTCAGTCCATAAGGCTCTATACAGTTTGTTTCATTGTGAGCAATTAAGAAAAGAAGAGAGAGGCAAGGCTGCAGTAATCCAAAACATACTAGAAGCATTTCTATGACTTGATGAGGAGTGATGGAGGGAGGAAAAGTGTGGCACAAAACAAGGTAGGATAATGAGCTCCAGCAGCCTCTCATCTGATGAAACTTCCTCATTTACTAATCATTTAACTGCTGCCAGAGGCACCAGGGTGAATTCACTCCAGCAACATTTTATGATTTAGCAGGAAAACGATGGTAAACATGTAGGCAAAGTAACCAAGGAGCTTGTGTCATAGAAACTTTGAAATGTTCAAGTCAGCCAGCGAGACGACTTAAGAAGGAGTTGATGCTGTTTTCAGTGAATCGTGTCATCAGGAAAAATCAAAACAGCATCTGCAGATGTGGAGCTGCAAAACGGCTTCAGCTAATAAGTTTGTCTCCTGCAGTTCTACACAGAAGCAAAGCTGCTGAGCTTACTGTCCATTTTTAATTTAAAACTGTGGAGAAGGTCCGACTGTAGCAGACAGTTTTATTTCAGCATGTTTAAATATTCTGCTTCTGCTGTTCATAGAAGGAGAATAACATTTAGCAATTTACCACTGCTCTCCTTTTACAGCTGCACATGTTTGTGTTTCCTGTTGTCCACGGCTGTATCCTTTCCCGTTTCCTTATCGAATGGAAGCTTTCATGTTACCTGTGTGAAGTGGAACTGGATGGTGTCATTTAATGACCATTGATGCAGACTGGTCTGTGCGCTCTAAATGCTTTGTTGTGATTACTGGAGTGCTTTTTTCTTCTTCTTGACAGAAAACTATCAGATGAATAATAAACACTGAAAAACATCCAGACTACGTTGTTTAAAAATGTACCACAGTTTAGATGTTTCGTACCATTAGACTAAACTCTTCTCCACTTTGAGTAAACCTTAGAAATGTTTCATACTCTATTATTTTTATGACAATGAGTCTTTAATATCATATCCCTACATGTGGTAATGTTTCCTGTCAGCACTGTTGTGTCCTTAACACGTGCTAATCAGTCATCACTGTGAAGTCAAGCTGCATCAATGGAAAGGTGTTTGAGTGGAGCGTTATCTCCAGGAGGAGCTGTTTCAGAGCAGGGGTCCGCTACTATGTCCGAGGTAATTTCTGTCCTTTGAGCCCTGACTGAATGTTCTGGCTGCTTTATGTCTCTGAAAAAGTGTTCTCAGTAAATACATTTTTGTGGTATTTAGTTCTGTTTTTATAACAACACTAAAAAGATGAGAAGAATTTACAGAGAAAGTTGATGATATTGTTGTTCTGGGAGAATGTGGATCCTGCTGTGTTTGACACATACTGTCCACCTGAGCAGTGTAGCAGACACAGCCTGGGTCCACCTGCTCATGCAGGTGGGTACAGCATGCAGTGAGCTCACGAGTCAGTGCGTTTGCACCTCAAGTCAGTGACAAGCTAATCAGCTCCTCATGACTTTGAAGGATTCAGATTTCTGAGTTTGTCAACAGTATTTTTGTGTGTGTTTTTGTTATAGGCATTGATTCAGAAGGACATGCTGCTAACTATGTGGAAACAGAGCAGATAGTGCAGTACAACGGTGCAAAGGCTTCATTTGTTCAGGTGAGCTAAACACTTCGTGCTCCAGCAGAGATGACATGAAATCTGCCGTTCAGACCAACGATAGGAAATAGGAAAATGGTCAGTAAGTGAAAGAACATAGGTCCAAAATCTTCCTTCAGAACTTCCGTCTGTTGGCTTTCCAGGGTGCAAACAATCTTAAGTTTACTCTAAAACAATGTAAAAAGATGAAAAAACAGTAAAATTCCAAAAAGTTGATTCTGTTCATCTGGACGAAGCGTTTCATCCAAGTGACTTCTGAGCGAGTGTAGTATTTACTTACCTGGATGATTGAAGACAAATCGTGTTCAGAAATTCAACAGATTAACATCTAAATCACTGCAAAGGCACCTGGGACCAAGTCTGGGAGCATGCTAAATATCTGAGTGTCTGTAATGTAGTAAAAACAATCCAAATGCAAATTTTACACCGAGCTCACGCATCACCATCGATAGAACTCAGGCCTTACTCTGCCTTAAGTGTAAAATAGAGGTGGACAACCTTACTCACTGTCTGTGCTCGTGCAGAAAAATACAACAGTATTGTTCATAAAGTGTGAACTGGATCAGATCTCTGCTGTCGCTGAACCCGTCGTGTATGCTGCTCGGAATGACAAAATCGGGGAAATTTGAAAAGCAGCTTTACAGGCTGTTAACATCTTTGCAAGCAAGTGCGTCCTTTTGAACTGGATCACGGACAAGGCCCCATCTAAAACTCAGTGACAGTGGACTGTACTGGAATATGTGTCATTGGATTACCTAACATGCGAGTTACATAGTGGGGATAATGTGTTTGATAAAATATGGGACCCTTCATGTTGTACGCTGGTTTGGATATTTCAGCTATTTTCACACAGGCGCTGGTTTAATGTAACGTATGGATGTATAGCTTAATCTATTAAAGTGAATATCTTAAGCCATACATGTCTCTACAGTTGGGTCTTTTTGAGCGACCAAAGACTCAAAGCTGTACAGGAGGAACAACAAGAGCTTCATGGGCTCATTCTGTAGACAAGCTGCAGAAACTCTGCTGCCTTCTCTGGGTCTCTTCTCTGTCCTCTGATTTCAAATTCTCGTTGTTAATGGTGTGTTTACAGACCAGAGGCTCCATCCCCTTCTACTGGTCCCAAAGGCCCAATCTCAGGTACAAACCAAAACCACAGATCAGCAAAACAGTGAACCATGTAAGTTCTTTACATGCAGATTCAAATGACAAAACAAATACCTGCGCCTGTTGTTTATCTTCATTTCTGAAATCTTCCTGTTTTCGTGGTAGCTGGATGGATTCCAGAGACACTTTGACTCCCAGATCATCCTCTATGGAAGACAAGTCACTTTGAACTTGGTAAGAAAAATCCGTTAGATGATTGCTACCTAGCTACTGATTTTTGCATTTACAAGACCATGATATAACCTTCACAGTCAAATGAAATAACAGTAGAACCACACATACCCGTATGCAATCGTTTGCAAAGGCTCTTTGTTTTATTTGTTCTGTTTTTTCCCAGATAAACCAAAAAGGCTCAGAAAAGCCGTTGGAGCTGGCATTTGACAAGATGGTCACAAACTTGGGTAATGGCATGATCAGGTAAGATTACCACTAATTCAGCCTAAGGCTTCGTCTGTGTCTGGCATTTACTCGACATCCAGTTTTCCTCAGGTAATTAAAGCCTTGTTTTTGTCTAGGTACATAGCTTTTGACTTTCATAAGGAGTGCAGTCACATGAGGTGGCACCGCCTTCAGATCTTACTGGACACGGTTGCTGAAATGCAGGATGACTTTGGGTCAGTGAGTTAGTATAGCAGCTTGTGTCTGTCCAATAGCAATGCACTCTTCATAAGAAGTAATGGTGTGCATATGGATTCAGATATTTCCTAGTGGATGCAGATGGAAAGGTGCTGCTAAATCAGGAAGGAACTTTTCGGAGCAACTGCATGGACTGTTTGGATCGTACAAATGTCATCCAGAGCCTGCTGGCCCGACGCTCTCTTCAGTCACAGCTGCAGGTATTAAATGCATAGTCACATATAATAATAAAAATAATGGATAGCTCAACTTTGGGGACTGTTGGGGATCCTTCAGCCTGCTGAACTAAAAAAAGCTGTGGGTTGGCTTTTTGTGTCATTGTATGTGAGTAATGGCCTTTAAATGGTTCTCACATGCAAGAACTTGCTTATCATTCAACACCATCAAAAAACCTTGAAGTACTTTACAGTACGAGCACATTTACACACATTTAGGCCCATGAGTCATAAATGTTTCCTGTTTCTGTTCACCACCACAGTGCATGTTAAACCAAACAGTCAATATGTGACTAAAGTGCAGCCTTTTAGCTTTAATTCAAGGGTTTAACAAAAACAGGAATCCCAGCCTGTTTTAGGAAGTTTTTCCAGTCAGTGGAAAGGACCCCAAAATTTTGAGGTAGAGCAACGCACAACCATGTTTTTCATATACTGCTCTTGAGCTGTGTTGGACTGTGTTTGGCTGAGCTAGTTACCCTGAAGGTTTGGTTAGCTCTGTGGTTTATTTGGGTTCTCGACCTATCCTCGAGGCCTCCCTCGCTTTCATTGGACCGTAATTCCTTTTAGATTGCTATAATTCATTTTTCATTAACTTTAAATCACTTAATGTAATAATTTTGCTGAACTCCTTAAATCTAAGCTGAAAGTCATTATTTGGTTTAAAATCTAACACGGTACGTGTGCAGAGGCCAAATTACAGAAATGCTTTCATTGTCCAAACATGTTTAAACAGAAAGAATGCACAAATAAATAAACAGCATATGATACTGATACAAACATGATACTGCTTTATTTAACTGGTGATGATTAATTGTACACATTACACCTTGATACAAAGGCTTTTTAAAGGTAAAGGTTCAAATCTCTGTAAGCTGTTTGCACTGTGCTTAGTGTGAACAGCCGTGAAGTGGGCACTTTCTGCTTTAATGCTTCTTTCAGGTTGCTCGTCTGCTTTGGGGTTTCCCCCCCAGAATCAGAACACTTCACTGATCCCTAACAGTGTGGTTAGAGATGATAAGAACAGTAACAGACTGAACCAGCTCAAGTCTAAATATCCAGAATATTACAGAGATTAAATATATATCGTGTACATTTTACTCTAATCTATAAAACGTTGTTACTTTCACTGCAGAGGATGTGCACTGTTGTACTATTGTATCGATGGAGGAGTTGTACAGGGAGATGGCCACAGACAGGAATGATTTCCTGTGGTGTTCAGTGGTGCATTATGGGTAATCTCAGCCTCTCAGTGAACGTGCTCCTGTGACTGGCCAGCATGTCATGGAGGTATTGCCCAGCCTCATCTTGGACAACATCCGCCTCTCCGACACCACCTTAAGGAAGTCCAGCTCCGTCCCCACAGCATTATTGGCCTTACGGATCAGTTTATTGAGTCTGTTGGCATCTGCGACCCTCAGCCTGCTGCCCCAGCATGCAGCAGCAGAGAGGATGGCACTGCCACAGCAGACAGCATCGTCTCACAGATGTTAAAAGATCGCTTCAGAAAATAGAGACGACTCTTCCTGTAGAGTGCAGTGTTGGTTTTTAATCCAGTCCAGTTTATTAGTTATCCTTCCCACTGTTGCCAAGTAATTGCTCATGGGGGTTGTGTGATTGTAGGGTCGTTGCCTTACTTTGTAAAGCACCTTGAGGTGATTGTTGTTGTCAGTTGGTGCTATATAAATAAATTAAATGGAACTGAATCAGTCCCAGACCTTCATGTTGGTGTTTTACTTTACACTCTCACATCATGCCAACATCTGCTTCTGTCCAAATTATAAATAAACTAAATATCTAAGAGCAAATAAAAGTATCTGAGCACATGGTTCATCAGTTAGTTCATCTAGCTGAAGGACTGTTGAGCTTATATGGAGCAGCAATCTGTTGATGTCAATAAACTGGTCATTGATCATGATCAGGAGTACGTCTCCTCTCCTGAAATGTGATTAATCTGCCCTAGATATAACTGTTTGCAATTCTTCTTGGCCTTAGTTCGTGCATTAAAGCTAACCAATGACAACAAAACGTTCTGGTTGTACTGCTTTGCGCTGTAGTATCTGCAGCTGTGTCCGTAGGGACAGAAGCCACATCACTCCAAGGTCACCTGTTCCTCTGAGAATAGCAGACTTGTTGCTGAGCAGGATTTTGAAACCCTGCTTTGTCTGTGATTATTCTTCAGATCTGGGTGGTCCTCCTGGCACCTTATAGTCAAAGTAGTCCCACTACTGTCTGCAAATGCACTGAAAATAACTCCATACCATTTTTGCACTGGGATTATATTTGCTTTGATTCTTCTAAATGAAGGCAGCAGGTAAACACAGACTTTGCATAAACAAGTTAAATCAGGGCTGTATTAGAAAACAGTGGCTTTCAGACTTGAGAGCATTTGACAAAAGGTGTGTGTGTGTGTCTTTAGAGGATGGGAGTTCTCCACATAGGCCAGCGGATTGAAGAGCAGACAGACTTTGAGAAGATGTACAAGAATGGTGGGTGTTTCCTCACACAGCTGTAGCCTGAGTAGTAACAACTAATCAGAGTTTGTTGTGTTTTATATCTAAACCCTGCCTAATATGCAGCTGGTGCTTTGCATGCTCGCAAAACCTTTTGGATCCATTGATTTTTGCAAGACTTCTAAAGGGCATTGTGTGGTAAACGGCACCAGCACTGCTTCAGTTTGATATGCTCTGTCCTAGCTACTATCTGGCCAGCATGATTTAGTCTTTGTCACAGTTTTACACCCCTACACACACACTGAGCAGAAGACTTGTCACTTATTGCACTCTTTGACATTTTTGCTTCATGGATAGACTATAACTATTCAACTTTATACAACATTTAGTCATAGAACATTCCCACACATTCATACTCCAATGAATGCATCGGAGAGCGTCTCAGGGTTCAGTGTCTCGTTCAAGAATACTTTGACGTGCAGACTGGAGTAGCCAGGGATTGAACGACAAACTCTCTGATTAGTAAATGACCTGCTCTGCCTTCCCTTCTGTGTCTCACACACAGCCTGGGCAGACAATGCTGACGCATGTGCCAAGCAGTATGCTGGAACTGGTGCCTTAAAGACTGACTTCACTAGGTGAGTGTTCACACAGCAAACACCTGCAACACATGCTAACAAGTTTTTCTTTTAGCCCGACCTGTCTTCAAGTTGTGCCATCAGACCAGACAGTCTTCTCTTCCATAATGAGGTGGAAGCAAACACCCAGGACTTTTTGGTCTTTCTTTGGAGTAGCTATTTCTTTTTAGCGTTTTGTTTCTGACTTTTGTGCTACAGTCGTGTCCAGTTCAATCATCAATCCGATCACTATTGACTGATGCATCCAGTCGATTGTACTCAGTTAAAATGCAAGGAGTCTTTAGAGTTGCAATAAAAAAAAAGTGAACGGTGATGCTTTTCATGTGTTCATTGAACACACACAGTAAAAGCTCCCAGAAAAGCCAAAATAAATGATGTCTTCAAAAGTATGGATTGTAGATCGGGACGCACAGATCAAACTTTTCCAGTTTCAATACAAAACCAACATCTTGGCTTTGAGTATTATCGAGAACAGTACCAGTAATTAATGAACATGTTATGTCTCACTGTCATGTCAACATCAGACCCAACATAAAAACTGTTTTCCTACTTAAAAATACAAATTGGGGGCAGCAGCCTAAGCAAGAATGGCCGACCTCCCTCTTCCCAGCCACCTCCTGCAGGGGGCCTCTTTGCAAGATGCCCAAACCACCTCATCTGGCTCTTTTAGGAGAAGCAACAGTACTCTGAGACCCTCTGAACTCCTCACCCTATCTCAAAGGGAGAGGCCAGCCACCCTTCAGAGAAAGCTCATTTCCACCGCTCGTATCTGTGATTTAATTCTTCTGGTCACTACCCAGGGCTTAGGTGAGGGCAGAGACGTATATCGAACAGTAAGTTTTACTGATTGTACTGACAGAAGGGACCTGTGTGCAGTACCCAGGGTAGGGTTATCGGGGCCCCACCTGGGAGCCAGGCCTGGAGAGGGAGCTTGACGGAGAACGCCTGGTGGCCGGGCCATTGTTCCCTGCCAACTTGAAGAAGGAAAATGACCCACCTTCTTGTAGGTTTGACACCCACAGGAGATGCTGTAGGGGTTGGGTCCATTGTGTGTTGGGCAGTGGGCAAGAGCAGGAGCCCTGGTGAACTGATCCGCAGCTTTCGAGGCTGGCTACTGGGACATGGCGGGGTCCTGGAGGGTGTTCATTCTGCTGACTCTGTTTTCCTGCTGGGAGACTTCAGTGCTCACGAGGGCAGTGACAGCGAGACCTAGACGGATGTGATTGGGAAGAGCGTCCTGCCTGGCCTTTGCAACTGTTGCTGAATAGTGTTGGTGGTTAACACCTGGTTCTAGCCTGCTGAGAAGTCTAATATTTAAAGATCACTACAGCCACACAACATCAGAATATTACAGTTTGTTTTGTTTGCGAGGGCAAAACCAAAAACCCAAATTGGATCTTGCTCTTAAAGAAAGTTTCTAACTGGTGATAGGTTCTCCTCTGTGGACCGTTCACGAGCTCCTTAATTTTACTTTGAGTTCTGTACTTTAACAGTTATTAAAATGATAAAGTAGCTGTAAATGCTGCTGCTTTTCTTAATGGTGCTCAATTTCATGTTCCTATTTCAGGACAGGAAAGAGAACACACTGGGGACTGCTGATGGACGGCTGGAACTCAATGATCCGCTATTACAAAAACAACTTCTCTGATGGCTTTAGACAGGTGGGTACCAGAGACGTGCGCTGAGCGTCATGGTCCATCAGAATCAGAGTTACAAATATATGAACCCAACAGAGTAAATTATTCACCATTTGGCTCAAGTCAGCTGGTAGAGGCACTTCCTGCCTTCATGTTGCCAGTGAGGCAGCTGCTGCTGTTCTGGACATTTGATATAACTTTTTAGTAGCATTTCGTTACATGATTTCTGCATTCATTTAGTGGGAAGTCAGTGGTAGCTGCCTCAGTGCCTCACACAGCGGCAGCGGTTGAGACAGATGTTGAGAGATTAATTATGAAATCACCAGATGGAAATGCTCCATGGAGTCTAACGCAGCAATGACGACTGCCTTATCAAATACAAACACATGATCACAGCAGCAGGAGTTGCTGCAGACCAGAAGCACCACTGCTACCTGCTGCTGCCACTAATTGAGCCGGTCCTTCCTCCCATTTGATTGGCAGCAGTTAACAGGTCATGTTTCATATCAGCGTTCTTTACACATACAAACTGTTTAAATTAACCTTATTATGGTCTCACCTTTACTTATAAATGAAGTCCATGCGCCGACCCTTCTGGACAAAAATGTTTGTTCCTTTTTTGCACCATGGACTCACGAGCGCCCCCTATCAGTGCCTCGTTGCATGGCAGGCTACAGTTTGTGTGAGTGTGTGCAATCAGATTTTTTCATAAAAAATAGTTTATAGATCAAACCATTCGATAAAGAAACGATTTCATTTATTTGATTATTATTATATATATTTTTTATGATGACCTCTGCTGACCACACGTCACTGGTGGGTTCAGGTTGTCATCCTTTATATGCTCCTTCATTAGTGTGGACTTTTTTTACAGTCATTAATCTTATGAATAGTATGAATGCCATATTGCAAAGTGAAATGAATCTGTTCCATCAGATACTACAGCAATATCACAATAATACAAGCTGCTAATGACTCTTACATAATCATTATGAGTAATCAGACCGTTGCAGGTAGAGTTCGCTTTACAGGATGTATTCTTTTAAAATCACGTCATGAGCAGCAGAACTCGAGCACTGCTCAGCACTGATGGTGTGGAGATTTCACAACACTGTGAAATGTAAATGAAAACAGAATACAGTGATTTGCAAATCTCATTAAGCCATATTTTTTAGTCCGAATCAAACATAGAAACTTGTTTAAACTGAGAAAAATATGAGCTATGAGCTCAGAAAAGCTCAGAGACGAAGTCATGTTTGCCACTGTGCAGCATTCCCTCTTCTTTTAACAACAGTCCAGAATGAAGAAGCCTCTTTGATGAGAGGTGAAAAGTCTTCAGAAAGTCCAGTCTCACTCTTTTAAAGCCGTGACCTCGAGGACCTACAGACACTTCAGTGAAATAACTTCTGATCCCCTTAAAAACATCTTTGCTTTTACACTCATTGCTCTTTTTAAAGCAGAGACAAACACTGTTAAACTGTGTTCAGTGTGGACCTCATTGTTTTGTTGCATTCTACAGATCAGTAATGACATCGGTAAAATCTTAAACCTGCATACAAAAATACTTCAAAGTCACTGCAAAATCTTTTGCAGCAAAACACAATCCAGCAGTTAAAACTGTAATTCATATAGAAGAGCGTACCTGTAATGATGTCACTGCAAAGAAGAGTTCAGGTGGGCTGTTTTTCCTGCAGGACTCCATCGATTTATTTCTGGGGAACTATGTTGTCGATGAAGCTGACTGGACCACTCCACTGCGAGACCCCAAGGACTGGAAGTTTCTGACAGTAAGAAGAGATCAAGAAGCTCGACTCACAACATTTTCTTTTTCTGATGTCTTTAATGTGACGCTGCTTTTCTTTCTTCTAGTTGCCCATCATCATGGTTGTTGCCTTTTCCATGTGTATAATCTGCCTGCTAATGGCCGGTAAGACTAACTGCAATAAACTGAATGCAAACTAAATTTCCTCCACTGACGCAGTTCGACCTGTTGTCTCCTGTCAGGTGACACGTGGACTGAGACGCTGGCTTACGTCCTGTTCTGGGGAACAGCCAGTGCAGTAACCGGTGGGCTTATCCTCTTTTATGGACGGGACTTTGTAGACGCTCCTAAGCTGGTCCAGAAGGAGAAGCTGGACTGAATGCGTGTGTGTGGAAAGCAGCTGGGCCCTCGCGAACTCACCACCTCATCCTCTACCTCGTCATCACTTTATTTGCATCAGCGGGCCTGGAGCCTTTACTAACGCTGGAGCGAGGAGGTTGGTGGGCAGCGAGGGTGGCTTTGTGCACGGCAGCAGGAGAGACTGAAGAGTGCACAGGCCTGCTGCTCTCCACACTGTAGTGGACTGACGGTCTGTCCACAGGCTGAACTTGACACTGAACCTCAGGAGTTGTTCTGACCCGATGACTTTGTTCCTCATTTAACTGGAATGCTGTGGACCTGTTTAAATGTATTTCTTGTTGTTCTCCACCTCATTCCTTTTATGAAAACATGGGAATCAGACTTCAAACAGCATAGCTGTGAAGATATTCCTCTCAATTCTCCTTTCTTAGTTTTGCAGATGTACAAATGTCGATTCACATTCTCATGTAGAACTGGTGTGTCCGAGGTTAGACACTGCCTGTGTTTCATACTCTGCGTTTTAAGATCAGTATTAGCTTTAACGGCTCTCCTGCTCCAACAACTATTTCTGCTGTATAAATCTGCATGAGTGGTCTTTATCATTTCATGTGATACTCAACAGGTGTTTGTGATTAGGTCATCAGTCACAAATGAACCCAATTTTCAAAAAATGATTTCCAGACTCTTAATAATGTAGCAGCTGCTGTAGCAGGTACTAAAGTACCTACGGCCTCATTCGAGAGACAGCTTGGCGACCGCCTGGGCATCATCCGTCTCCAGGAGACGTTCCTCTAAGAAGTCGGGTTGTATCTGCGGGCAACCTCAGCAGCCTGCTGGTGAACAAAGCTGCATCTGATCTCAGTGTTGCATACACAGGAGGCCCGCAGAGTGTTTTCTTTTCTGGATTTTTTGCAAGGAGGTATCCAAGTGTGCTCGTCCTTCAGAATCCAGTCAGCTAGAACATGATTTATGGTTGTGGTGTTAAAATGGTCTGTTGATGAAAATTACCCAAAAGGACCTTTTAAGAAGAGGATTTATTCTGGAAACCCTGGACCTTGAGAAAGAAAGTTGTGTCATTAACTTGTTTTCTTGTATTACATTAAGGGAACTGTTTTTGCATGTCACGTCACCAGAGAAAAAATACTCCTCTGACTTGAAATCCTAATCTGAATAAATCTGTTTTACCGTGGTACTAAAGGATAAATCTACACAGTTTATGCGAAACATTATTCTCTTCACAGAGACACCATCGTGGCTGACAGTGTACTGATGTTAGGGCCGTGTCATTTCTTTGGCTCCAAATTAAAAATGACATTTATAAAAATGTTCCTCCTCTAGGTCTGTGCATGTTCATGCGTTTTGAAAACACGCCTGGAGTCTTCAGGATCACTTCATTTCAATTCAAATGCTTTATGTGCTTTATATGATCATTATTATTATTAATAAGACAAACCCAACAATCAGCACTGTTGTGACAGTGTGAAGAACAAACCCGAGCTCAGCTGGCAGGCGGCTGTGAGGGACAGCAGAGGGACCCGTGTGGAGCTACGTCGGGGTTGGGAAAAGTTTTGCTATTTAAAATTTAAAAAATGTGTTTAAAAAAACTAATGAATTATTTTATTTTGAATAAATTTGGTTTTTCAGCTTCAAATGTGTTTGTTTGGTTTCAGATTCCTTTTTCCTGTTTTTAAACACTGTTGAAGTTTGTTTTTGTGAAGTCCAGTCTGTAAAACCAAATGAATGGTGAAACACTAGCAGAGCTCATGCTCCCTATGTACTTTGGAATTAAATGAATTTGTACTATCTTTGGATAATAATAATAATACATTTTATTTGGAGGCGCCTTTAAAGACCCTCAAGGTCACCTTACGTTTTTTAAAAAGCAAGCGTGAACATAGAAAAGCCAAACAAGGTAAAAATAGAGATTTATTTATAGAAAGCTGAATCAGTGTGACGGCACCGCTCTGACTGCTGCAGAAGGAACTGTATGTGTGTGCAAACACTTGCTGCCTCTTCAGCCTTGATTTTACCCTTTATCATTAAGTCACACCTTACTGTAGTGTTTAATGGTGGCCTACTTGTCTAACTGTACATAATGATTAACTGTTTATCTCTTTATTGTCAAGATGAACTCTACTGAACTGAGACTGCATGAAGCAGTTATGTAATTACAGGTGTGCCCGTCTTTGATGATGTTTCTGTTACTAAAAGAATTCTTCCTTTACATTTGTTGTGGAGTCGCAGTATCAAACAATGCAGACGAGCCTTTTTGTACTTTGTTCTTAAAATCAGCTCAGAGATGAACAAGAACGCCGAGTTTTCAACATTTAATTTGTACCTCAGGAACGTCCAGCACAGCACCAATGAATTACCGTTCCCATCTTTGGGTCTCAGAGGGGGATTTGGTCTGTGGTTTATGTTAATAAGAAGTGCAAATCATTTGTTGGTTTAATGTAAAGGTTTATAGAAAACAGCTGAGAAGTGGAACCCCATAAAACTGTGTGACTCGTGTTTGCAGGCAAATTAATTCATATTGTTCGATGCTTCAGGGTGATATTTACAGATAGATGCCTGCAAAACCTGTGCACCTGCTGGGGGAAATCTACTCTGAAGACAGCTATTCAGATTATACTACCATCAGTTACTGTCAGCTCCAGTCCAGACAGTCTAAGCTGAAGGGTTTTCTCCCTGTGATGAGTCTGGCTGACTAAAAATGTGTAAGAGAGCATAATAATATTTTTTATATATTTCTTCACCTCCTTGAATGCTGCAAAATATCTGTTCCCTTCTTGCAGCGACTAGTGTTTATTGCTGACGTCTATTTCAGGATGGCTTTATCAGGTTTGATTAGATGTGATCTTAACTACTGTCATATATCAGAGTAATGACTGAAGTACTTTGAACTTTGATTTTATAGCATTTGATGCCCAAAAGTGTTTCTAAATGAAGGTGTTTATTATAGGAATTTCAAACTGTTTTCACTCGGTCATGATTGGGTATTGTGTGTAGACTTTTTTGAGCCTTTGTTGGATAATGGAGCACTCAAGACAGAGAGGGAAGTTTGAAGAGAGAAGGGGAACACACAGCAGAGAGCCACAGGTCAGACTCAAACCTGGGCCACATGATATATATTCACCTGCTCAACCACTGCCCTAGAGGCTAGATTTTTGAGGTCCATCCAATCTCTTCCATTTATCCAATTCAGGGTCACAGGGGGAGAGTGGAGCCTAATTCAGGTGTCTTAGGACAAGAGGCAGGTACCCTGGACAGGCTGCCAGTGTGTCGCAGTGCTAACACATGATAGAGACAGACAACTCACATTCACACCTGTGGACAATTCATAATCATTAATTAACCTGCGCCCACTAATGACATGTCTTTAGACTGTGGGAGGAAGCCGGAGTACCCGGGGAGAACCCGTGCAAACATGGAGAACATTCACACAGAAACTGATTGTGGACTTGAACTCAGGACCTTCTTGCTGTGAGGCGACAGTGCCACTGCACTAACCACTGTGCCACCGTGCTGCAGTGAAAATAAAGTTAATCTAGTTTTAGAAACAGGTAACAGGTAAAACCTTTCTGTGTCCTACACAGGCCATAAACTACAGCTGTTTGGGTGGACGTCCTGTGGCTTATGTTACTCCATCTATTCCATCATGTCCATATCCACAGCTGGGGCACTGCTGCCATAGAAAGAGCACCCAGTGATTTAAAATGTGATGTCATTACATAAGCCCCTTTTCTACGGAAGAGGATTAGGGCCACTGGAAAAAAAGAAAAGTGGGCACGTCTTTTTTTTTTCTTCTTTTCCAGAATTCTAAGAAAGAAATCCAAATTCGGAGATTCTGGAGTCGATATAGTTGCTGCCACAGAGCGAGCAGCAGCTATATCGTTGGCTTGATGTCCACCTTTGTTGTACGTTCATGTCGCATATTAATTACGTTGCGGGACGCACAGATGAGATGCTATGACGACAACCACGCACACAAAGTAGTACTGGGTTGTAATGAAAACCGCGAGTCGTGAGGATCTGTGATGAGTCCATCAAACTGGGTACTACTGGAAAAGGGGCTATAGTGTTGATTCAGTGAAATGTCTCTATGTCATACTGTTTGAGCTGGAATAATTAATTTAAGAACATTTTTTGAGTGAAACTGTACTATTGATTAGTCAAAGATTTCACTCTTTTTAACAAAAGGATTTTAGGAGTAACAGCAATACCATACTGTTTAAATTGAATTAGATTTAGTTTTCTGTCATTTCATAACAACAATTACCTCGGTGTAATCAAGGACTAATTTGCTGTGATGAGGATCAGTTGATGACGAAACAAGGAAGCTTAAAATACCAAATCAGATTAACCTGAATGTTCAAGAATGCTGGGCGACCTCCCACGAGTCAAACCTGCAAAACACCGAGAACCAAGAATAAAATAAAGGCTCCCACTGTCTTTATACGGGTATAGACATTTTATTTTTTCACTTTAGAGAAACAGGCTTTCAGGTATCGTGTGTATAAAGTATAATAGCTGCTAAATAGTTTCAGTACACCAAAAACAGCACATTAATAAATAAATGTGTCCATCTGTCATTGTGAATTGTAATTAGAAATCTAACCACATAATTAGCAGTGTAATCAGTTTTCAGTTATAAATGCAAACACATTGGGATTCAATGAGCCAGATGACACTTTGTTTTTACAGCTGACATTAGTCACATCCCCACGCAGTGTGACTCTGCTCAATGATACTATCATGGTACATTATGATATTACAGGTGCTATGATCATCAGAAGGAAGGAACATACAAAAATCCTTTGACAAACAGCATCACGAGGACTCATGAAGTAAAACTGACTGTAAGTATATTCACGCTGCACTTTCCTATTGTAGCTGGGGATGCTTTTTCTATAAGAGTCACTCAAAGTGCTTTTTTCTGTATA
This sequence comes from Pelmatolapia mariae, assembly GCF_036321145.2. Lineage (NCBI taxonomy): Eukaryota > Metazoa > Chordata > Actinopteri > Cichliformes > Cichlidae > Pelmatolapia > Pelmatolapia mariae. The sequence continues at coordinate 38,499,078 of NC_086236.1, read as the reverse complement.
TGCACCTTGTTTCACAGTCACACAATTCACTGTGCGTCAGGAACAGCTCAGGCTTTAGTCTCTTGCCCAAGGATAGCTATTCCAGTCTGCACGTTCAAGCGAGGAGCAAACCACCAACTTTCCAACCCACCTTATGAGCCACGGCTACCCCATGATCTGTTTAGAATGTCAGCATCATGTCATAGACCTGCTGATATTTAGTTTTCAGCATATTTCTAAACCCTTGCAGTTTTATTTATATAGAGCAAAATCAGTACAACAGTTGTCTGAAGGCACTTTACATTATAAGTGAAAGATCCTACAAAGAAAACTCCAACAATCAGACGACCGCACAAGAGCAAACACTTATAGCGAGAAGGAAAAACTCCCTTTTAGCAGTGACAGGTTAACGCCTCCCTGACCTATGAAACCACCTGTTATCCTGTAACTGAAGTTCATAAAAATGTATTCCATAACAAGGATGCATATGAAATATGCATGAACATTTAGATGCAACAAGGTCAATAAAAACAAGACACAGGAACAGACAGGTCAGGAGTTTATTATGGAATTTACATTTGACTCCTACAGTCAGGTATGAACACCTGCAGGTGGCAGTGTGCAAAAAACGTGTCCAAATTATTACAAACATCACTCCATTGATGTTTGTAATGGTTAAAGGTCAACTGGTTTTATATAAGAAGCAGTTCAAGATTTCAAACTCGGTATTTACAGACGTACTGGGACAGAATCCATCAAGAAAAAAGACGTCTGTCTTCTAAAAGACACACACGCACATAAATGTCTTACTTCTTTAATCAAAACCCCCCAAATGAATTTCAGCTGAAGCTGAAAGACAACATAGTGACTTACGAGATGCTTTATGTTCAAGAAAACTGACAAACTACTTTCTACTGACAGTTCATCGTTTATTGACTCACTGGCACAAAGCAAAAATCACATTTTTGATTAGTCCAATTATTCGGTCATTCGATGACACATATCCAACAGTATATACACATTTGACATATTTGGGAATCTACAAAGAAATTTTTTTATTACAGTTGTGTTTTGGCACAGCACTATTGGCTCATACAGGTATTTTGGTTCACAATGAGCTGCCAGCCCTTTTAAAATGAATAAAAAAACTAGTTATCAAAAATACTTATGTAGAGATAATTCGTACACACATAATTCTGTCTGACACATCAGTCACAGCTATAATTAGATGACAGGAAAACCCAATGGCTGATATGTCCATCATATTTACCTTAAAGAAAGAAAATCAGCCGATGTGGTTTGATACGTCTCAGCTTCCTGTTGTGCAGTCCAACAGTTCCAGCTCGAGTCTTGAATCAAGTGTCATTTTTGGTAGTGATACAAAAACGCCTCTTTGCTCAAAAATACTTAAAAACAGAAAGTAGAACCTCTGTAATGAGATTGTTGTCACAGGCTCTAATCTAGCATGTGAGTGAGAATTTAACCAACCACTATTCTTATTAGACAGAAACAGGCGAGTCGAAATTATTTAAAAAGTCCACTATAGTGCGATGTTATAGTGTGACAGGACAGGACTTCCTTTTTTGATGCCTACGATATTTTAGTGCTCACTTCTGTGCACTACTGCTTGCATGTTTACAGTGTGTAAGATGGGAAAAAATGATTAAAACAATACTTTTAAAACTCATAGTAGCTTATGTACATACATTCATAATACTGTGCTACTATTTAGAAAAATGACGACAAACAAAATACCAAATTACAACTATATTTAAACATCTGACAGTCAGACAAACTACATCTAAGAATATGAGCAATAATGTTCCACAGTTGAGATTTAGAGGATATTCTTCTGAATGTTGTAGACTTGAGTACTGACAGACGTCTGACTTTAATACTGAGAGAAATAATACAACAATAGATTCAAAGGATTCTAAACAAAGAACGCCTGTGTTTGATGTCGCCTACGCTGTTACTACGGCAACACGGGAACAACGTCGTTTTTGCAGACAAACAGTCCAAAAGGGCCGTCGCTAAGGTGAAACTCAAATCAAATACCACCGACCCACTCGGTATTAGGTAAGAAATACTGTAGTCCTGCTGTTCAGCTGAAGTGCAGATATTGGGAGGTCCAGGAAGCAGGAAATGACAGGTTTGGTCCCTACACTGATACTGTACTCACAGGAGATGGACGCTTTTCATAGGCTCGATCTTTCCTCTTCCTACAGAAGGCATACAGAGCTGTGAGGGGAACACAGCTGACTGACGACACCAGCAACAGCACGATGAAGACCTGACCAAAGACGGGGTACTCCGTCACTACTGATTCACCCTGGGAAACCACACATACAGTTCACCATTAGCAGAAACTTTGCTATCAACTCACAATATTTACTTTGCTTTTCAATCTGATTATAACAGCATCAGTCTGTAGAGCGGTACAGCTGCAAACATAGATCCTAATCTTGGTAAGGACTCATAACTACGTGAAAGGTACGGCTAAATAAAAATGTCATCACTGATGTTCAGTTTGACGAGTGTGTATTCTGCTTGTACAATAATATCATGTTTCCATCCAAATCACAACACGTTATAAATAAAATTGTAGAATAAAATAAGATAATATGACAGTGCAGTTTAAAAATAAATTTGCTGTTACACTGCATTACTCATTTACACTCCAGCCAACTCTGCCAAAGTAGTATCCAATGTCATCACTAACATTGTGTCAGAAGGGTGTTTCTCCTGTTTCTGATTCTTTTAATTATAATTTTTTGACTGCTAATTTTCAGTTTGATCCCTGTGTACATGGATGGCATCAAACTTCCTTCCCTATATCAAAATATCTCCGTGATTCCAAGGATTCTGTCTGATTAGGATTTTGGTGGAATTCAAACTCTTGAATGATAGATTTGCTTCAGTCTGAGGAGCTTCAACAACTCTTCAGAAAGTTTAGCAAATCTCATTTGTCTGTACCACGATAAACTCAAGATCAGTCTTTGACTAATCTTGAGTTCTAAATAGTCATAATATTTTTGAGAAATTCCAGTCGGGCTTCAAAACCTACCACAGCACACACACACAAAAGCACTAAAAATTGTTAAAAACATTTTATTAATCACCGATTCAGGTGACTCAGCTGTGCTCCTGCTTCTAGATTTAACTGCAGCCTTTGATACTGTTGACCACAGTAATCTGATCTTGCGATTGGAGCAATGTGATATCAAAGGTATCCCTTTGGAATGGTTTAGGTCCTACCTCTCCGAGAGGACTTACGTCCTCCACAGCTCCTTTTACTTGTGGTGTCCTGCAGGGTTCCGTATTAGGCCCAATTCTATTTTCAATCTATATGCTCCCCCAGGCCTAATTTTTAGGAAGCATAATATCTGCTTTCACTCTTACGCCTCTCACATACACAGTCAAAAGATGTTAAAATTTAATTTTAGAATTAAATTTTAACATCTTTTGACTTATAAAGTGCTAAATGGCCAAGCACCAGACTATTTGTCTGACCTTTTGCAGCTTTATACGCCCTCTAGAGCCTGAAGTTTTTCTTGTAAAACAAAGGAGGGCCTAACAAAAAAAAGTTTGGAACCACTGCTATACTGCATGAGAGTTACCAATTTTTTTATACACATTTTCCTACGTGTTTGATGATGTTAATGTTATTGTTTAATTATTATGTTGTACAGCACTTTGGTCAACTCTTTCTTGTTATTAAATGTGCTTTATAAATAAATAAAATGACAGATACTTGTTCTTCATTGAACATCCCCAAACTGTTGCCACAAAGTTGGGATCATAAAATTGTGCAAACTGTCTTGGTATGCTGAAGCATTAATGGAATTCTGCGGGAACTAAGGGGCTGAGCCCAGCTCCTGGGAAACAACCCCACACCATAAACTCCCCCACCCAAACGTTACACAGTACCTTTCTCCTAGCAACCACCAAAACAGACTGGTCCATTGGATTGCCAGACATTCTGTCATTCGTCACTCAAGAGAACACGTCTGCACTCCTCTGGAGTTCAGTGGCAGCAAGCTTTGAGATCACTGCTTCAGACACTTTGCACTGCGCATTAATCTCTCTGTGCAATGTTCTTGAGTTAGTCTGAAGGTTATGGGATATTTGGAGGTCTGTAGAGATTGACTTTGCAGAAAGACAGCAGCCTTTACACCTCACCTATTACATGATAATTATGTGCACTTTAAACTTCAGATCAATACTGTAGGAGGAGTACAGATTCTGGTTGGATGGCAGACGGACTTTGGTCCTTTGGCTGGATGAGCTAATGAAAACGTTTCCTTTACTTTTGCGTCTTGATTTGTTGAGCTATTTGGAAGTTGTCGATTCAAAGCATCATTTAAATCCAAACAATCCTATTTAATAGTGCACTACACCATCTTTTTTGCCATTTTCCACCAGATTTTTCCACTTATTTCCTTTTTGGAGTGCACGGTATCACAGGAGACTTTGTTAAACATGACCTAACCTTCAACAATTATAATCCATACTGTCTGTTGAGGAGAAAGAAAAAGTGTCTACACGTCGGGAATATTGAAACCAGAACTCACCAGCTCTTTATTCCATGCTTGGTAAGTGGGTGTCCCTCCTTGGATGTAGTTAATGATGTAAAATATAAAGAGGCCAATAAGGAGCAAGGGACTGGTTACTGCCCACATGATTTTCCAGTACCAGTTGGGACGATGACCAAGCATGTCTTCTATGTCTTTTTCAAACCTAAAGAGAGTAGAAAACATGTTCGTATCGATTACTGAATTTTACAGCAGTAGAGTAGTAGTACATTATTTATAGCCAGAATAAAAAGGTTTTAATCTACAGTAACAAATGTGGAAACAATCACAATGACAACACATACCTCTTAATTCCATAGATGTAACTAACAGCTATGACCTCAATGAGGACGATGAACAGCAAAGAGAAAGAGGCTGCGTAGTCGTTGAATATGGTAAACCAGTAATTCCCTGACGTGGTGGTGAAGCCCAGGCCCAGCAGCAGACAAAACACACACACCAAACCTGCAAGAAAAGCTCACACCTCAGTCACTGGTGCACCAAATTACAACACCAGTCACAATGAGCTGCTTTATACGGAAGAGGATTAGGGACAAAAGTGGGCACGTCCTTTTTTTCCCTTCTTTTCCAGAATTATTTTTTTCAGAATTTGGATTTAACAGGGAGCCAATGAAGGGAAGCCAAAACAGGAGAAATCTGCTCTCTCTTTCTAGTCCCTGTCAGGACTCTTGCTGCAGCATTTTGGATTAACTGAAGGCTTTTCAGAGAGTTTTTAGGACTTCCTGATAATAATGAATTACAGTAGTCCAGCCTGGAAGTAATACATGCATGATCTAAATTTTAAGCATCACTGTGAGAAAGGATATTTCTAATTTTAGAGATATTGCACAAATGGAAGAAAGCAGTCTTACATATTGGTTTAATATGCACACTGAAGGACACATCCTGGTCAGGTGGCTGCAGCCTGGCCCTGTACCAGGAGCAGCTCAGCTGTTGAACACAGTGTTCCCAGAACGATTCGTGGAGGAGCTCCTGGCAACAGCGAAGTGGGTCTGCAGTCACTGGCAGGCAAGCCTTGAGGTTGCCATGACTGTTTAGCCAGTGGCAGGAGGTTGGCCGGTCCTGGCCCCAGAGGGCCCCAAGAGTCCCCAGCGCCGCCTCCAATAATCTGTTTTCTTCTGTTGTGTCTCGGCGTCTCCCGCTATGGAACGGACTGGCCCGGGTTCAGTAAGTTAATGGGGCAGTGCGCAGTGGTGCATTCACAGCTGGTAGAGGCATGCGGTGTCTCTGCTGCACTCAGCTATGGTGTGGGGTCGTCCGACGTAGCAGGGCCTTCACAGGAGATCATGTTGGTTCCAATAGATTTTCCACCGCAGCAGTGTCATAATAACACCCTACACTCAGCCTTTGACCAAGTCATGAAAACTGATGGTCAAACAGTGTGCCCTAATGTAACAGTAACATTTCCGCACTTTGTGTTCATTGGAGACAGATTGTGTTGAGTGACTGAGACACCAGAAGAACACAACCAGTTTCAAGTGTTAAAAAGCTGGAGGGAAATGATTTTTCGGGTGGCTCGTTACAGCCTGACGGCTGGTCACGTGGGATATGATAAAACTCTGGAATCGAATCATGGCCTGATTCTATTGGCCGAGCATCTGGGAGGATGTGCAGCGATGGGGAGTGTCAGCTGGATAACCTTTGCGCCCGTTACCAATTATGAAGGTCCCGTTTGAGTATTGCAGCTAAATGTGTACTGTAAATGCATAAATGCTCTGTATACCCCTGTCTCCTTAGTTAGATCATGTTCAGCTGTGGTCCCTGCTGTGGTTTGTTCCCTCGCTTGCCCTCGTGCATATTTATGTCTGCGTCTCCCACCATCCTCTTCCTCCGAGCTGTGTGTTACTCCCTGTGTTTAGTTTAGGTTCCTGTATTCCAGTTTAGTTTAGTTTAGTTTAGTATTTCTGGCATCCCAGCAATGAAGCTGTGTGTCTGCGTTTGGGTCCAATCCTGCCTGCTTCACACACCAACTATTATAAAGCCTTTTTGTTCTGAACACTCAAAGCTCTTTTTACTAAAAGCCAAATTCTCACACAGCGTAAAGCTCCTGGTATTCCCAGACATCTGCCTTCTCAGAATGGTAGGACCATAAAGAATGACTTTGATAATATCTGCACGGCCTGTCGTAGGAAGTAGGAGCATCACAAGTTACTACTTTGAATTCTATTTAACTTTGTGCACTCAGCTGAAAACTAGTTTTATAAGCTGCAATAAACATAAATGCTGATCTTTACCACAGTCAGTGTGTTTGTAACCCAACCAGACAGACAGGAAAAGTGTGGCAATAGTTCAGTGAGAATACATAGCAGCAGAAAGTACGAAGACCTTCTCCACCAACATCAGTACGGATCTTACCACTGAACAACTCGTTGCTCATGCGGGACATAATCTTGAAATCACGTAACGGGGTGATGATGGCTGTAACGTTTCCCAACATGCTGCCCATTCCTAACAGCAGGAGCATGAAGAAGTACAGTACAGACCACAGCTGGGGCAAAGGCATGTTCTTAATGGCCTCACTGTACACTATGAAGGCCAGGCCTGTCCCCTCTACTGCCTGAAACAAAAATAACGGGAGTTTATAGTTGAAACAGAAACTGAATTTAGTGTCAGTTTTTTACATTCATATGTCAAATAAAATGACTTCAAAATGTCTCTTTATTATTTATACAGACACACGTTTCACAGAGATCATTCATTCTTATAAAATACCTATAAATGGATGCACATGCCACAACCTTATCTCAATAATTATAATTACAGTAAAGAGGTTTCATGTCTGTGAAAATGGAGACGATGTACTGTATCATATATCATACTGATGGGGAACATATTTCCTGCAGAAATATTATGCACAGTTTTCCAAAAATACAGTGTACTGAGGTGTTTTCAATTTTTGGTAATATAGTAAATATTTTTTAACCTAAATAAGTAAAAATATTTTACAATTCAGCCAGGGTGGAGTGTAAATATGTAAAGTACCAACCCAGTATCATAGCAAAACGTGTAATAGACACGCCGGGCCACCGTGTCCACTTCACACTTTGCCTCTCTAAAACGTGAGAGAGACAAACATGCATGAGTTGCATTACTGCATGCAGAAATTGCATTACCAGCAGGGGGAGAAAATATATTTAACGTCACAAAATCGTAACGTACAAAGTACATCCCAGGCTCCCAGCATCATCACGGTCCCGATTAAGCGGCTAATATGGATATACATGCGAATGTGTTAATATTATCTGTTTAAACGCTTTCCTGTTATTATTTTCATGTTGGCTTGAAATCAGATATTTCCCTCTGCTGGTACTGCAGCTTATTTCAACTTAATGCAACGTGTAGATTTTACGTTTTGGAGGCAAAGCGTGAAATGGGCACTGTGGATCGGGGTGTTTGATATCGGGTTGTACAGACAGGCAGCACAAGTGGTATATTTTAGTCATTAGCTATAGGTTTTTAATTAAATGGGCTACACAGAAAAACTACACAAAAAACCACCGTGTGTTGTAACAGGAACAGGAAGTGATATAATACCACGGAGAGACCAAGTCTAAAATAATACATTTGTGGTTTAAGCAGTCAAGTTGAGTTGAGTTGTTTGGTGTTGTTGGTTGGATGGACGGATGATTAAAGAAACAACACATACTGACAGTTAACAAACAGGGGCCTCAGTAGCATGTTATTATTTTATTATAAATTATTATTCTTTTCCTCAGCTTGGTCAAACACTGCTGTTGGATGGCATTCAAACTTTCAACCAGGATCTGTCAGTGTGGTCGTGCTGGTCACTGGCATGAACAGCAGACTCAAACTAATCCCACAAGTGTTCAGCCCTGCAGGCAGACAGTTTCTGTCCTGGGTCTTTGACACAGTGTTTAGTTTTATTTTGGATTCATGATTCTTTCCTTTACATTCAGAAGATGATTGAAGTTCAAACTTCGTATGGTTTAGTCTTGAGTTTAGTTATTTTAGTGTCTCTGGGTTTATCGGTCTTTCTGGTTCATGGTCTCTTGTTTGATATTATTAGGTTCCTTCTGTGTCTTTGTCTTGCCTGTTTTTCTCTCCTCAGCGTCTCCTGTGAAAGTCAGTCTCGTCTCCGTGTTTATTTACCCATCTATTTCATGTCTCTGTGTCTGTCTCTCTCCCTCAGCTCAGTCATGTCTCTGTCTGGTCTGTGTTCTGTCTACCTGTCTATGTTTCCTCTCTTGTCTTGTTTCATCCTTTGTCTCCCCAGTCTGTCATGTATCTGTTTATCCCTAGTCCCAGTGTCTAGTTCACGTCTTAGTCTGGGTCTCAGTGTGTGTTACTTCCCATCTTATTTGTCCCTATGTCCTTATTTGTACTTATGTCTGTCTCTTTGTTCAGTTTTAGTTCATCTGTGTTCCCTGGTGTGTTCCATCTCCCTAATTATGTCGTGTGTCTTTAAGTCTCCAGTGTCACATCGCTGTCATACATCCCCTCATGCTGTGTGCTCTATTTTTGCATTTCTCCCTAGTGTCCGTGTAAAGAGCTGAAAATAGCTATCTGTTAAAACATGGCATTGAAAACAAACAGAGAAAAACTGCCAACCCTAAAGTTTTTCGCTTGTTTGTTTATGTTTGTATTTGTTAACCTGTCATTTAAACGTTCTTGTTGGACTGTGGCAGTTTCAGGTATTAAAATGCTATTCAACATCTGGACACTAGAGGGTGCATAGCGTTTTTGTAGTTTAGTTAGTACCTCGCAACAACAAATTTTATTTGATTTAATTTGAACTCCAAACTGAAGGAGGAGATCATTAAGATGAAGAACTAAAATAAAACTGTAAGAGAGACGGCAAAAACTTCGGAGTGGTCAAATCAGCAATCTGGTACACCTGGTTACCTTTATCAATGCATGTACAGAGGCTTTATAGGAAAGTGCAAACTACCGTATTTTTCAACCATAAGGTGCACCGGATTATAAAGCGCATTGAGGTAAACAAAACAGTCAGATAAGTCAAACTTTACTCAACTCATTCTTCTTGCTTCCTCCACTTCCATTGATTCATTAATGTTGAATTCTCTGGCAGCTGCTCTATTCCCATGTTGTTGCAGTATATTAATGACTAACCTGGTATTGTGGATGGATTATCTCAGTTGTTCTCCTGACTGAAGTTTGGTCCGTTTACAGCATCCTGCCATGCGATTGCATTTGTCCCTGACCATCGGGAACCCTCACGTTAACTCGAGTGGAAAAAAGTTAGCGTTCATCCTCCAGCTTCACTGTCTTTATGCTATGCTAACATAGCTGTTTTGCTAGCGATCACGTAGCACATCATTATATACCAGCTAGCCCAACTTCAGTAACCCTACAAACGTCACTGCTGTTTAGTTTTCTCTTCTCATTTATGTTGGAAGTGATAGCAGAGCTGTACGTTTGAATGTTTCAGAAATCTCTCAGTCAGAACATGCTATATCATGTTTAGGTGGAAGCTAGCGAGCTAACTTCCTGCTAACTTCTAACTCCGTTAAATGTAATAAATCCTGTTTTCATGGATGCCTGGATGTTAAACTTAATTGTTACACCTGGTAAAGCAGCAACACTGATCATTTTATTAAAGATGAAAGAATTTAGACAGTTTTTAACTCTCAGTGATGCTGCAGTGTTTGTTTGACTTTGGGACCTGGAGCAGACGGAGTTTAGGACCCAGATTACTCCGCGAGGCTCCTGACTACGGCAGCCGTAATGTTCCAACAATCCATCAAGCGGTGCAGCTTCGTAGCTTACCAAAGTCGGACTGAAACATTTTTGACAGATTTTTGAGCACCGTGTACCACATACAATCGGTTCGAGGTCAGTAAGCACAACCAGAATTCATACATAAGGCGCACCGGATTATAAGGCGCACTGTTGATATTTGAGAAGATTAAAGGATTTTAAGTGCGCCTTATAGTATGGAAAATACGGTAGTGGTTACCCTCAAAACAGAAAGGGCAGATTAGATTGTCAGAAAACATCTAAAAAGCGTGCACTGTTCTTGGACAGACAAAAGGAACAGCTCATGATCTTAAGCTTTTTTAAATTGAAGTGTTATGTGCATGTCAATCACATCTTCACTGTTTTATTTAAAATATACTGGGGTAGTGTACAGAGGCCAAATGACAGAAATTGTGTCATGGTCCAGAAACGTATTGACTCAACTGTACGATCAGACTCTGGGTGACAAACGTTGATCATTTATCGTTTCTCTTTTTCTTCCCGATTTAAATAACTTCCAACTTTCCATTATTTTATAACTGAATAGTGTTTCCTGTGTGGTTACCGTATGTAGATGAGTGTAACTCACTGTGTCTAGTTCCTTTTCCAGGTTGCACTCTCCCGCTCTTACTTTGTCAGCAATTTGGGCAAACTGCTCTGGATATGTTGTGTTCAGCTTCTCAGTCCACTCGAGAACACCGTCCATGCTGATGGCGTCTTCTGCTAGATCAAAGGTATTTAGCAGCAGAATGCGCATTCTGAAAACGAAGAAAAAGGAGCACAAATTAACCCTGACCTTCAACAATAATTGCACAGGCCATTTTGCAACCTGTTGAACTTAGACGTATTTCACAAAGTGTTTCCTTTATTAGACTGGGAACTGATGTGATACTGAACTAAGTTTACAGTCCACTTATGTTTTTGGGGCAGATGAGAGACAGTTTTAACTGTTTTGGTTCTTAGTTGTTTCAACTGCAAAAACCAACCATTTCATTCTTACTTTTTTGTATTACTTTTGTAAAATCATTGCATTTATTCACTTCATGTTTTGCTACCAACCACTGGCAGGTGTAGTGAATGACACTTATGTTAATGAAATACAATGTTCTGTTGGGTTTTGGCATTCATGTGAATGGTACTTTGACCCCTACCACATACCAGCCCCCACCCCACCACTAACCCCCAACTACTATCAACTCCAATCCCCCCATCCACCCAACCCTCCACCACACCACACATATTTGTTCAGAGTTGTTATGTCTTGTTATTAAGTGATCTAACACTGGACACATGTTCTGTATACCAGATTCTAGGTCCAAAGTCCTATTGTGTAAAAGAAAGAACATTTGTGGGTTTTTCTTTTCAATGATAAAGCAAAGCAACATGCTATGTTGTTAAAGTACAAAATTACTCAACTGACAGAGAAATGCACACAGCCTGTTTTCAGAAACTACACCTGTGACAGACTATGCTCTTGATGAACATGGTGTCAGCTGTTATCACAACATACAGCTTCATTTCAATGTAATCTTTATTGGAGAAGTGCAAAATGTACACTGGTGTCGTCATTTTCAGATAAGTTTTGTTGAGCTTGTCTGTAACTTTGTTAATAACGTAACAGAATCAAAACCAAACTCTTTCCTCATCCTCACCAGGTAGTTTTTGTTCTCCAAGCCTTATGCTAACCTCTAAATCTAAACATAACCAAGTAGTTTCGGTTCATCAACCTAACCAAACAATGACTAAACCGCAGTTTTACAATGGTCCCAAAATACTGGTCCAGGCATTACTCGAGCGTCCTGGTTGAACGATTGATGTGTTTATACCACCTCACCTTCATCCTAAAGAAGACTTTTTAAAAATGGTTTCAATGTAAAAGCACTAATACATGTCATTTTAGAAGCACTTGCATGAAGATGTTTAGACGACAGTAATAAACACTGTTCATTTGGAGCCCTTGTTGCACTTCCATAAGCTTGTGATCTCACAGCTTTGCAGCCACTGGTCTCAGACATTGCCCTAGCATGGCCAACCAGGACCCACTCTCCATCCCTGAGCAGCTGCATCACCCACTGCTATTAACTTCTTGCTAGAGTCGCTTTAGCTAACTAACACTAAAATGTCTCAGCGACAAACAAAACTCACCAAATGTTCAGTTGTTGGCTGCGAGCGCAAACACAGACGTCTTCACGCACTCCCGGCATCTGAGGAACTGAAGACCCAGTGGATTACTTTTATTTTGATGCAATGTCCCCACAACAATAGGAAAATCCATTGTGTTTGGCTAATGGCTAATGTGGCTAATGTCACTGTTAGCTTTGATTTTATGCCCACAGGCCAGAGCTATGTTTAAACTGCAGTCTAGGGTCCAAGTGAAAAAACAAACCAAACAGATTTATATGTACCTCTACGCTCACTTATACTGTTTGTTTTGTTTTATTTCATTTGAATGAAGCTCATGCAGGGTTTCTATGGCTTAAAGTCAGTCAGATTTAAGATTTCTATGACGTATTTAAAACCACTCTGAATGAAAAGAAAACCCAAGAAAAACAAAACTAAAACCTCAAATGCTTCCGGGTTTGGGGCACCAGCTGTTTTCATTTTTTTTATAACCTTAAAACAGACTCGTCCTTGGTATTATCTCCAACAAGCTAATGTAATGTGCACGGCTAGTCCAAAAATCTGATGTAGACTGCCTTGTTTGACCTCCATACAAATGCGTTTGCAGTTTCATGGTCCGGGAATGCTGAATTATGCTGAATTTAAAACTTTTCCTGCACAAGACATAAATGTTGCTGACCCTACTGTGCTGATGTGGATAGTATTGATATGGGATTAGCTTGGTGAATGGTTTAAAAATAATAGCTGACACACGTTATTTTCACAAATATCATAAAAGAAAAAAAATTCCCCATGTCTTATTTTCTCTGAGATGAGAAAAAAGATTTATTCAAGATATTTTGATGCCAATTAAGGCCAATAGTTTACTCACTCTGCCTTAAATATTGTCGTTTGCAGCTTGTATTGGAAACCAGAAGTCATTTACAAGACATTTTCCATGCCAGTGTTTTACACTGTTACAATCCTGATTTTATAATTGTAACATCATATCACAACATACAAATTTGGCTGTTTTGACATATAAAATACTGGTTCAAAGATAAAGTTTGTGGTATTTTTTATGTTACTCAGTTGGATTTGAGGCCACAAAGAGCCTCTTTAAAAATGAGCTAGTATAACAGCATGTTACAAAGCATGTGTGATATTCTGAATTTTGGAAATTGAAGTACGCATGCCTGGATTTGTAATAACTTGTTGAACCGTATAATATATCACGCCTATAGGGACACACCTGTAAATTTACAGGCATGCTTGCATGTGTAGCGGGAACCCTGCATTAGCACAAAACATACATACCTGTCCAGGCAGTTCTCGTAGTTGAGAGTAGCCTTGAAGCCATAGATGGCAAAGGTGACGATGCTGGCAAAGATAGAGGTTCCACTGTTGATAAGTGAGACAACGATGGCCTGGTTCTGAAAGTTGTTGTTGTGCTGGTTGTAGCTAGCAAAGGCTATTAGTGAGCCAAAACCCAAACCGAGGGAGAAAAAGATCTGAGTGGCTGCATTGATCCACGCTCTAGGATTGGCAAGTTCAGCCATCTAAAAGCAGACAAATGTACATACACATAAAAGATAAACCACTCTAAGTATGAAACCTGAAGAGCCTTATCTGCATAGCACATTTCCTAGACACTCTTACCTTGGGTGTGAACATGTATTTGAGGCCATTGATGGCACCATGAAGAGTGACACCCCGAATCAAGTAGATAAACAGGACCAGATAAGGAAATGTAGCTGTGAAGTACACCACCTGTAGAAGCCAACCAGCACAATTATAGAAAAGTTTAAATGTGTAAGTGTGATGATGGAATGTTAATGAATTTTATCATAACTTTGTAACTTTGTGTTACAGTATTTTTTTAGTTAGGCACCAGGGTCTGCTGGTTTAAAAAATATTTGTAAATTACATTCACCAAATCCTCTATTACGTACACATTGCTACTAATGGGTTATACCCCATGTGCTGTGTGGTATAGAAGGCTTGTTAATATTGCTCAGAGATTTTGGTGGATATTGACATAACATCACACAGTTGCTGCTGTTGGTCCATATCTAGGAACATCTCCACTTCCACCACACCTCAAAGAACTGTGCTAGATTCATATTAAGTACAGTGAACTGAGAGAACTAATTACTCATAACCATCTCACAGATGGAACATTCTGTACAGCCACTTTTTATACTACTGATATTAAACTTAAAACAGTTAACTGTTACCGTTACTTAAAAATCCATCACTTGACCCATCAGTCTTAGCCAGTTATAGGTCAATCGCCAACCTTCCTTTTATCTCAAAAAACCTTGAAAGAGTGATTTTAAAAGACAAATGGCTTATTTGAAGAGTTTCAGTCAGGTTTCAGAGCTCATCACAGCACAGAAACAGCTTTAGTGAAGGTTACAAATGATCTTCTTATGACCTCTGACAGTGGACTCATCTAATGTTACTGCGCTGCAGTGGTTTGTATCATATCTATCTAATAGACTCCAATTTGTGCATGTAAATGGAGAGTCCTCTTCACACACTGAGGTCAACCATGGAGTTCCACAGGGTTCAGTGCTAGGACCAATTCTGTTTACATTATACATGCTTCCCTTAGGCAGCATCATTAGAAGACATACATTTTCACTGCTATGCAGATGACACCCAGCTCTATCTGTCCATGAAGCCAGATAACACACACCAATTAGTTAAACTGCAGGAATGTCTTAAAGACATAAAGACCTGGATGGCCGCTAACTTTCTGCTTCTTAATTCAGATCAAACTGAGGTTATTGTACTCGGCCCTGAAAATCTTAGAAATATGGTATCTAACCAGATTCTTACTCTGGATGGCATTACCTTGGCCTCCAGTAACACTGTGAGGAACCTTGGAGTCATTTTTGACCAGGACATGTCCTTCAACGCACATATTAAACAAATATGTAGGACTGCCTTGAGTGGTTTTCAGCTTTGTGCTCCTTGTTTTTGGTTTTGTGTTGATACGACTTTTTAAAAAAAAAAGATATATGTTCTCATTAGGATTGGGAATTTTGTCATTCTGTGGGTCTGTTAATTATACTGTTAATTTGTTATATTGTATAAAGCACTGTGAGTGCTCAGGCAGAGTTGAAAAGCGGTATATAAGAACTGGTTTGTTTACCATTTAATTATGTGACAATGCATTTCGGGATATGGTACTTAGCATCAGAATTTATGAAGTGGCATTTTCATGATGGCGATTGTTGTGCTCATATCCACTTCTGATATGCATCACACAAACTCATTAGTCTCCTTACCTTTCCTGTTGACTTTACTCCTCGCACAATGAACAGGTAGGTTATTGCCCAGGCAAGCACGAGACACAGTGCCTGTCCTGTATGAATGCCTCCATTCTCTTCAATAGAAGAAGAGATGTTCAGTGTTTCCCTGTAGAAGAAATATTGGGTGGGTGTAGCCACCTCACACTCCTCTGTAGGTCCCGTTCGGTTTGAATTTATGGGGCATACCGCCCAGGGCAGGACTGACTGCAATTGACATAAACATGAAGAGCAGCAGAGATGTGTTACGTCCAAATGAGCTACAACAATGTAGCATGTGTTTGAAAAAACTGCAGTAGTTTGAAAATTAGCAGCTCACTTGAAATGAATGAAAGAGGTACCAGAAACTCCATGCATTGATGACATTGTAATAGAGACAGAGATACACGGATGTCACAACGCTAGCAAGCCCTAAAACAGAGAAGAACTGCAAATAAAATCACCAATCTCACATTGACACTTGTTACTTATACCTGCTGTACTATTGTAGGGTACATGCATATAAAGCGCCTTGAGGCAACTGTTATTGTAATTTGGCGCTATATAAATAAAATGGAATCAAATTGTCTACATAAAATTAAACTGTTCATTTGAAAGATTAAAACTTAAACAAAGCCACAGCACTCTACAAAGCTCTGCCTGTAGCTCCTTTGCACAGACTCCTTTTTAGCTTCTTCTAATGCAACATTTAAACTGCTTACTGTTTTGTCACCAGAAAGGCTCTCCTTGGTGCTCCTTTATAACACCTCGAGTAGTGTCTAGTAGAGGGGTGGGCAATCTCAGTCCACGAGGGCCGGTGTCCTGCAGGTTTTAGATCTCACCTTGGGTCAACACACCTGAATCACATGATTAGTTTGTTACCAGGCCTCTGGAGAACTTCAGGACATGTTGAGGAGCTAATTTAGCCATTTAAATCAGCTGTGCTGGTTCAAGGACACATCTAAAACCTGCAGGGACACCGGCCCTCGTGGACTGAGATTGCCCAGCCCTGGTCTAGTAGCTACAGCTGTGCAGTAAATGCATTGTGACTTCATTTTAATCAAGCACTTACCCAATCCTCCCAAATACGGGCTTATCGAAGTCCATGCCCCGATGCTACCTAAACGCATCTTCTGACCAATGGCGAGCTCCATGTAGAATAAGGGCAACCCCTCCAAAAGCAACATGATGAGATACGGGATTAAGAACCCCCCTGAAAGCATGAAGGGTGAATACAGTACAGATGTTATACAGTGGACAAATTTGCTATATAAACATCACCACAATTACAAATAATTATAAAAAATATGCAACCATAGCATTTTAAGACTCCCATGAGTGTAAACCAGAAGCACACTTTCTAAGCTGATAGGAGCCATATTAACCCTTGGATGCACAACCTACCAATACCTACCTACACTCTTCCACAAGTGGGGTCAAAAGTGACCCCAAATAAAATCAATGCATTTTGCTATAAACTTGGTTTCCAATCTTTTCCCCTGTCTGTGGCTACTCTTCGTGCCTCCATGTTTGTGCATGTCAGCACCTCTTCTATTATATTATCAGACATGAACATCTTCCATGCATCTATTGGGGAGACAGCAGTAAACCCAGGTGCAAGCCCCGGCCGACTATTCAGAATATTGTGGCTAGAAGAGTAAGAGGGGCTCATTCTGTTAGACTCAATATCCATTTCCTCTTCAGAGGACTCATCAGAGGACTCCTCTGTATCTGACTGGCCTTGTTCAGTGGGGGGGACAATAGTCTGGGTCCTCTATATCTGAGATGTCAGATTCTGAGTCAGTGCCTCCGATGGGCTCTTCATCCCATCCGTCCTGGATCATTTGTAGGGCAAGGTCCACAGGGATCCTAGCTGTCCTCATAGCAGCCATGTTACTTTAGATATTAAAAAACCCATCAGAAAGGACAATGTTTGAAATGCACAGAAAACTATAAATCATGTATGTTACTGTGTAAAAATGAATTCCTGATCCATCAGAAGTGTAAGTGGGACAGTCGGAGTTGATAAGAATGAAAGGTTCATAGAAGATTCCACTGTTTGGGGTCATTTTTGACCCCACTTGTGGAAGAGTGGGGTAGTGATACAAAAACTGCATTTTTTTTTAATTAATGAAAAAATAAATAAAAATGCAAATGGCCTCATGTTACAAACATATTTTATGAGGAATACCTGGAATATGATTATATTACAACTTTTCATTTTAAAGACTTTGAAGAAAAACAACCCATGGGGTCATTTTTGATCCCACGTGTGCATCTAAGGGTTAAAGATGCTGAATACTTCTAGCTTTGAAGTTCCACATCAAGAGAGTAATTAGAGCTGATGTGTGTTTATTGCACCATATCTAATCTGTGGACATGTTTTACAACACTTTCTGTCCTTGTCTGTTTCCACCTGTACTGCTATATTTATGGCTTCATCTGGGAGGCAACTAATATATTTGCGCACATATATTTGTGTATGTGGAAAGGAAATGGTGTGTGTGTGTGTGTGTGTGTGTGGGGGGGGGGGGGGGGGGGGGGTGATTGTCCTCACCTGACACTCTTGTGACCTTTAGGTGTTTTGCATAAGTGGCTGAGGACAAGCATTTCTGAATTAGATTTTTATGGTACCCTTCTGAGCAGTCTGGAGAATTACAGTGTGCCAACAAACCCATGACCCAACTGGCACCAGTCTCCCTACTTGGCAGAAGACCATTTATCTGTGCTTGGCTATGGTCAACCTTGTATGTGTGAAACATCTTTTCACGTTGTTCCTTCTGCAACTCACAGTGTGCTGAGTTTCTAATTACACTCACAAAGGTGATTTGTTGCCAAGAAAAAAAGTGTTATGGTGTCGGTCACTAGCACAGTACTGTCGTACGTATTAGTACGCTGAAAAATTCCACATCCACACAGTAAATGACGGGTGACGCACAGAGTCAGATTCTGGCAGTCAGAGAGAAACATCGGGAAAAACACTCCCGGCATAAAGTGCCATATGTTGGAAACATTTCCAGGGAAGAAGCGAAAACATTTTTTCTTTTTTTAAATGTCTGAATGCTTGCGTTGTGTTTATTTTAGTTCGTCTTTAAATTGCGCACTCTCATCACTCTCATCACGGTGCTACAGGAGTCTGTTTAAACAAGCCTACTTCAAAACCGCTTCTGATTATTATTATTTGCTTTTCGCTCCAAACGGTCAATGAACGTCATCTACTTTGATTATTGTTTTCAGCAGTGAGAGAGCTAACAATAGTCACATAAGGATTCCGTAGGAAATTTACCACGAGAACGCCCCGCCCCCTTTGATAAAATCTTATTCGAACAACTCTTCACACCAATTAAAGAATATTACGTTACTTACAATTCAATCAATGGTATTGAGAAAATTATAAACGGACGTTTACATGACACATGACTGTAATAACTGTCGTTTACCAGCTGAGGTGAGTAAAAACCGTTATGTACAACATCACTGCTTTCCACTGAATCTTTGAAGAGAGAGAGAGAGTATTGAGATTTTTCTTTTCAAATCAAATACACAAAACATAATCTCCGTAAACCTCCCTCCGTAGTTAAAGGCACAAGAAAGGGCTGCTCATGGCTTGGTGTAAGAGGGTCACACGGACTTACCCCCACCGTGTAATTGACAGAGGTATGGAAACCGCCACACGTTTCCCAGTCCGACTGCATATGATACACACGCCAGCACAAATTGCATGGGGCTGTCCCAGTTGGGTCTTCCATCTTTTTCCATGACTTGGTCCTGTGTGTAACCTCAGCGAGCCCGCAAAAGAATTAGTGTCTGCTGTGTGGATGAAGCTGTGCTCAACCTGAGCCTGGCTTATAAGCCCTCTGTGACTGTAGCGAAGGCGGAGCCAAAAGCTTCTGTTATTCAAAGTGTTAGTAAAGGGGGTGGGGCATGGAAAATAACCCAGGTGGATGTTTCTTTTATTTGATACATACATACATACTGCAGAGAGAGGGGCAAAGAAAAACCAAAGTCCTTAAGAAGCACAATACTAGTAAGACTGAATAAATGTGTGTGAATGAGAGGGAGAGAGGTGTAACAGCAAAGCTGCAAGTACAGCTAGTGAAACCAGACGAGTACCTGGGCTCAGCCATTCAAAACAACTGACAGTGGACAAGAGAGGTGAAGAAGAGAGTGCAGGCAGAGTGGAGTGGGTGGAACTGAGTGTCAGGGGTGATATGACTGGTTAGCAGGCCTACGAGATGCTGGATTGTAGATGGTGGTGCTAACAACCAACCAACCAACCAACAAAAAAGTAGGAGGCAGAGCTGGAAGTGGTGGATTGGAAGATTTTCACTTGGAGTGACCAGAGTGGGCTACAAATGAGAACATTAGCTCAGGTTGAGTGATTTGGAGGCAATATTAGAGAGGTAAGGTTGAAATGGTTCGGACATGTGCAGAGAAGGCAGAGTGGATGTAGTGAACAAAGAATGATGAAGACAGAGATGCCAGGTAGGAAGGCGGGAAAAGAGGAAGACCTCAGAGGAGGTTCATGGATGTAGTTAAGGAGCACATGCAGAGGGTTGGTGTGACTAAAAAGGATGAAACAGGCAGATGGCAGGGGTCTCAAACTTAAATGAGCTGTGGGCCACTGTCATCTCATTGGAGGGCCACTTTAGTGTTCAAGGGGTACAAAAAACAAACAAGAAAACACCCACAAATATTTCTGAAAATGTAGCATTCTGTGTGTTTTTTAAAATTTCAAATATTGTTTAACAAGACAAAACTGCCAATGTGAACACGCTTTTTTCTCACTTGTAACTAACTGAAGCCTTTCATTGAACTACCAAATAAACACATTGGTGCTCTGTGTGGCCACACACGTAGCAGCACTTCTGCTATCATTGTGTTCGGATTTAACAAAATCAAATGGAGACATTAGTGTACACATGAGATTTTGACTCTCTCACTGAACTAACACAGCCAATCCCTCAGCATGTTTGTGCTCTCTGCTCACGTTGCCTTCATATGAAATCATTTTTTAAAGAACTTATTGCACTCAACAACAAACAAATCCTCCCTAACAAAAAAAGTCACTTCACTGGCCAAATTGCATTTCTTCACGTCAATATACAGGCTGCAAGTAGGAGTGACGTGGGCTGCAACTGGTCCCCGGGCCGCGAGTTTGACACCCCTGCCCTATGGTGTCCCCTAAAGGGAGCAGCTGAGAGAAGACATCACGCAGTTCCTTTTTTTTGAGGGGGGTACAGTGTCTGCAGTCTGCTATGATGAAATGAGCTGAATATGAAAAGTGAAAATATTTGTTTACCAGTCAGACTGTGTTTCTGGTCTTACCTGCGGACACTGAGTGAAAGATCACAAATACACGTGGTAAGGCCATACAGATAGAGCAAGGAGGTTGGGAGGGGCTCAGATCAGAGGTACTGCTCCTCCACAGCAAAGTGAGTGTTAAGATCGTCAAACAACAGACTGGGCTCTCTTTCAGCTCCTGTGCAGAGCTGATTGTTGAATATGTGCAAACAGCAGCATGTTTCTGTCTCTCCTGACGACCGTAAGGACAGTAACACCAAATTAAAAAAATGCTTGCACTCAATATCTCCTCATTAACACACTTTTAACTGAAGATGAATCATTGAGGAATGAAAATGTTCTCACAGTATTCTTCACTCACTGACTGCCTGTAGTTTCTAATATCTCAGTTTGTTACTAACACAGCTGCTGTCCACACAATAAAAGAAACAGGATTAAAATAGCAAAGCCCAATGTGCTATAACCAACTGTGGACATAATTATGTACCTTTCTACAGGACTGAGGGAGTTATTAGTAAAGACTGTGACTCCTTCTTGATCCCTGCAATAAGTTTCAGTCTTTCTGGGGTTTCTGAACTGATGTCTCTCTCAGTGAGTCAACAGAACGTCTGCCATGGGACAGCTGTGATGAAAGAAAGGGAGGACATTTCTCCAAAACCTCCAGACCCAAGATACCCGGCTTGGTCCTGATGGTCTCCCTTATTAGTTTTTCTGCAGGGTGAATGTTGATAATAATGTGGACTCTGGATCCTGTTATTAAATGAACAGAAAAAAATGACACAAATTTCATCTGATTGCACTGCTGAGTACACTCGGCCAGAAACGGACAATCAGTTTCTGGCTGCAGCTCGTCAGTCTGGTGGACCACCTGTCACCTGACTCATACAGGCTCCTCCACACAGTCCTCATTCATAAAGTGCTTTACAGACCCCGAACATTATGGCTAACTGGGGGATTTCCCCATTTTAGTGCAGTGGACAGAAATCTCATTGTCACAGCCAAAGTGACCCCCATTGACTGATTTTTAGTTTTATTGTCCTTATATTCCCCTGAGTTATTAGTTCTGTTACTAGTTAGACTTCCAGTAGTATATGTTGGCTATTGACCACAACCATGACACACACACACACACTGCGAAGAGCACAGAAGAAGAGCTCAGATGGATGCTTTGTAGTAAAGTTATTGAAGTTATATTAAAATCTACAGATGAGCTGTTAACTTAGTCTGACATGATTTTTAAATCAGGCTGCTAAATGCAGGCTGTAGGCAGCCTTCCACTTTCTATTGCAGTGATGAATCTAAAGGGGGGCATGGGGTTTAGAAGACCATATTTATATCAAGGATTTTGTAAATTGTTAGCCGGAGGAAGCCAGAGTACCCGGAAAGAACCCACGCAAACACAGGGAGAACATGCAAACTCCACACAAGAAGGACCAGCCACGTAGTGGAACTGAACTCAGGACCTTCTTGCTGTGAGGCAACAGTGCTAATCATTGTGCCACTGAGCAAAGCCTGTAAATACATGTAGCATTCTGTAACATGTAACATTCTGTAACATGTAACATTCTGTAACATGTAACATTCTGTAACATGTAGCATTCTGTAACATGTAGCATTCTGTAACATGTAGCATTCTGTAAAAAATACTAATACATTTGTAAGAATGTGAAGCAAACTTTTCTTCATTTAGTATTGTGCAGAATTTTGAGGTGAAAAATTAATTTAATGTTTTGGAATAAGACTGTAACACAACAAAATGTGAAATGGTGATGTTGAGCGAATACCTTCAGGATGCCAGACAATACAGGTACACAGTCAGCTGATGTGAAGACTAATAGATACAAGGAAATTGTTACTATTTTCAGCAAAGAACAGCTATGAAGATACAGAAAGAGTCTGTTTCCCAGGAACAATCGGCAGATACCACTGCTGTGAGAGTTTTGAGACATTTTTAAATTAAAAGAAAGATAAACAGACATAAAATAGAAATTAAGCATGTCAGTGAAAACCTTTTAATCTGAATGTAACTTTCCGAGTTACCCCAATAAGGACATCCTTAGTCTTACACTCCCATGTTTGCTATAGCTGCTCTTTTGTTTGCTAACACAATTGAAATGTATTATCCAAATGAAGCTGAAAAATAACTGATAAAAGTGACAATTGCATAGAAAAGTATCTTTTCTGCTGTTTGAACTTTTGTAAACTAAAGGCTGAACAAGTTTGGGACATTGTTTCAATTTGTGAGTAGATGGAAAAGGTTTAAAAATGCTGTGCAGTCCCCAAGTGACAACCTCTGTAGATGGAAAATGAGACCAACAAGGAAGAATCAAAAACTGCAGATCCATAAGTGCCGCTTGAAGCTGGTTTCAGAGGGAGGTCGGTCCCTATAGACACCCATGTTAAAAATTTCCAACTCTGCAAAATTAAAAACCATACTTGCAGCTTGGTACAAAATGGCTTAAGTATCATTTGTATCTTTATTTATCTGAGGATTTTCAAAGTCTGCTGTTGGTTCTTTTGCCCATTATTTGAAAACTGTCTCCCCAGTGCTTTAAACTCCAAAGCTTTTGTCAACTGTTGATCTCTGAGCTCTCTTTTAAAGACGCTGCTCCAAAGAAAACAGTGAATCTTTTCCTTGCTGGTCCCCATGATTATCAGATGGTGATGCAGCTGATTGTGTAATGGCCCACGTGCAGTTTCTTGCTGTGTCCCACTTAACTGTTAGGACTATAGGCTGTGACACAACAGGATACTCATCAAAATAATGAAACCAACTCCATGAACAAGCATAATATGTTGTATACACCATGGACAACACAGTTCTTACATAATTTATTAAAAAGAAATCAGGGTTCAAGAGATTAAAGGTGACTTTGGAGTCCACAGACTCTGCCAGTGAATAAGAGCATAAGGAGCCAGCTCTGAAAGAATTCAATTAGTCTATGTTTCAGTAATAACAGCTGACAGACTCTGCTGTTTGATTCCATTTGGGACAAACACATCTTGACAGCCAGGCACAGTCAAATTATGACTATGAGGACCAGGTGCTCAGAACCAGAGCTATAGATTTGACAGCTTTACAAAAGATTCCAACAGCTCTGCAAATTTTGGGCAGTTATGTGATTGTATACATTTACATAACATTTAACTGCATTTGTGAGTTTTTAAAAACATTTTCCAGATGTAGTATTTTGTGTATCCACTGAGTTTAATTTAAATTTAAAATGATAAAAACAAAACATAAGGTGGATGAACTGATGGAGCGATAGCAGCCATATTTATTCAATTCATTCAAGATTGTTGTCTAACGAGCTTGGAAAGTTTTATAAGGACATTTCACTTCTCATCCAAGAGGCTTCTTCAGTTCTCATTAAACATTATGTTAGTAAAAGAACATACTTTTAAAATTTATTTTATTTGTTCATTATGGATTTTTCAATTTTATTTACACAGCGCCAAATCACAACAACAGTCGCCTCCAGCTTACGAGTTATCTGCTTTAGGCTACGTGTTTGAGAATTATACCACGGAGTCAGGGACTTCTGATTTGAGGCCTTAGTTTTCACAGGAGCTACAGTATCCAGAGTCGTACGTAGTGAGGAGGTAAAATTATTAACAAGATAATCGACCTCTGTTGGAGTAGCGTTCAGATAGCTGCCCTGCTCTATGTTGGTACAGGGCATTGAAGATGATAACAGTGGGTGGATTATATTCTTAAACTTAGTTACAGCACTTTCAGAAAGACATCTACTGTGATAAAGTCTACTCTCCACTGCTGTGTAATCAATCATTGTAAATGTAAATGTTATCAGGAAATGATCAGACAGCAGAGGGTTTTCAGGAAACACTGTTAAATGTTCAGTTTCTATGCCATATGTTAAAACAAGATCTAGAGTGTGATTAAAGTGGTGGGTGGGTTCTTTTACAGTTTGACAGAAGCCAATTGAGTCTAATAACAGATTAAATGCCATGTTGAGGCTGTCATTTTTAGCATCTACATGGATGTTAAAATCACCCACAATAATTATTTTATCTGAGCTGAGCACTAAATCAGATAAAAAGTCTGAGAAATCAGAGAGAAACTCTGTGTAAGGCCCAGGTGGACGATAGATGATAACAAGTAAGACTGGTTTCTGAGTTTCACAGCAGGGCTAAGCATCAGGCTTTCAAATTAATTAAAAGTCTGTCTGGGTCTGGAGCTGCCCTTGGTGAGGGGCGGCAGGCAGGGTAGGTATTCTTGTATCTGCCAGTACATTGGGTTTTCAACGGTGAATGAGAGGGTTGTTTTCCTGTGCCTTCAGATCAAGGATCGAGTCCTTGTTTGCGCTTATGCACAGCTCAGATTACCCAGCCTGGTTTACTCAACAGTGCTCCACCTGGTAATTCTGTCATCCTGCTGCAAACACCATGTTGTGCGTGTGACACAAAGGACCCAATGAGTAGACACTGTTGGGTTGGTGGCATTTATTTACAGTGTTTTTTCAGTGAACTTGTTCCCGTGGCAGTTCTCCTCTTGGGTCCCAGCTGGCTACTGACATGCGAGTACATGATCACACAATCAGTCCCGGCTGTTTGTGTGATCTGCCAGCCTCCTGTCACTGTCCGATAATAACTCTACACATTGGTCTTGGGACACGGGCAGGATGCGACAGCAGCCATTTTCTCCATCCGAGGGCGCACCTGCCTGCCTCCCAAGTGGTTTCCCAGATACTGTACCTCCCCCTCCAGCTAGCCGCACACTTCTTCCAGTTCACAATAAGCCCAACTCGCCTCAGAGACTGTAGGACCATGGCCAGCTGGTGCACATGTTCCACCCAGGTGTCACTATGGATGATGGATGCTGTGTTGCAGTAGCATGCGGACGCAGCACCCGGTCCATGTGGCATAGAAAAGGGGTGGATGCTCTGAACAAGGTGAAAGTAAGTGTGATGAATAGGTACAATGCAATCGGAGTGGAGAAGCTCTTTTTTTTCATTGGTCTCTGTAGACGAGGGAATCTGCTAGTAGCTCTTGGTTAAATCCAGTGTCGTTACAAAGCGAGCAATGCCTAACCGGACCAGGAGCTCGTCAACACTGTGAAACTCTTCTATTACTCCAGTTTTCAGCATCTCAGCCAAATCCTTGTGAACAATTTGGCTCTTATGCTCAGGTCATTTGTAGGCCTGTGATCACACTGTCATTCCAGGGCATGTTTCAAAACGATGCTCTGGGCAGGGGGGAGAACACATCTGCAAAAACGCTGTTGCAACGCAGCAACATCCGAAGACCCAACAAATCTCTTTCCTTCACTAGACTCATCAGAGAAGTGGTTTCAGCCTCTCTCCATGTTTTAAAGAGGTTGCAGTGATATCTCTGTGTCTCCTCCTCTGTCTAAACCAGGGGTCTCAAACTTAAATGAGCTGTGGCCACTGCTGGCACTGTCATCTCATGTGAAGGCCACTTTAGTGTTCAAGGAATACAAAACAAACAAAAAAACCCAGCCACAAATATTTCTGAAAATGTAGTGTTTATTTTTTTTTTAAAATTTCAAATATTGTATAACAAGACAAAACTGCAAACATGAACACATTTTCTTTTCCCACTTTTGGCAGAGTTGTTGTCTCTGGCCTGCTGCAGAGGAGGGGTGACACAGTGGTGGGAACAGGTGTGCCTGGCCAGGTTGATTGACTTGTTTTTCCTTTCCAGTCACCTTTCTCACTCACTATGTGTTAATAGACCTCTCTGCATTGAATCATACCTGTTATTAATCTCTGTCTCTCTTCCACAACATGTCTTTATCCTGTCTTCCTTCTCTCACCCCAACCAATCACAGCAGATGGCCCCGCCCCTCCCTGAGCCTGGTTCTGCTGGAGGTTTCTTCCTGTTAAAAGGGAGTTTTTCCTTCCCACTGTCGCCACAGTGCTTGCTCACAGGGGGTCATATGATTGTTGGGTTTTTCTCTGTGTTATTATTGTAGGGTCTGCCTTACAATATAAAGGAGTGTCTGCATCCTGAGCTGGAAGGCTAACAAAACCGCACTTTGTGTTGCTACTAATAAAAGGGCTGGTGCCCAAACATAACGCCAGTGTGTGTGTGTGTGTGTGTTACGTGGTCCTGTGTCACACATTCGTAACTAACTGAAGTCTTTCATTGAACTACCAAATAGACACATTGGTCCTCTCTGTCTGGCCACACACGTGGCAGCTATCATTGTGTTCGGATTTAACAAAATCAAAATGCAGACATTAGTGTACACAGAATCCACATCTGAACCAAAGAGTAAAACAGTGAAATGTGGATTATTAAATATTAGGTCTCTCTCCTCCAAGTCTCTGTTAGTACATGACTTAATAATCGACCAACAAATCGATTTACTCTGCCTTACAGAAACCTGGTTGCAGCAGGATGATTATGTTAGTTTAAATGAATCAACACCCCCGAGTCATTCTAACTACCAGAAACCTCGAAGCACAGGCCGAGGGGGCGGTGTGGCAGCAATTTTTCACACCAGCCTATTAACTAACGAAAGACCAAGACAGACTTTTAATTCATTTGAAAGCCTGATGCTTAGCCTTGTCCACCCCAGCTGTAAAACTCAGAAACCAGTCTTATTTGTTATCATCTACCGTCCACCTGGGCCTTACACAGAGTTTCTCTCTGATTTCTCAGACTTTTTATCTGATTTAGTGCTCAGCTCAGATAAAATAATTATTGTGGGTGATTTTAACATCCATGTAGATGCTAAAAATGACAGCCTCAACATTGCATTTAATCTGTTATTAGACTCAATTGGCTTCTCTCAAAATGTAAAAGAACCCACCCACCACTTTAATCACACTCTAGATCTTGTTTTAACATATGGCTTAGAAACTGAACATTTAACAGTGTTTCCTGAAAACCCTCTGCTGTCTGATCATTTCCTGATAACATTTACATTTACAATAATTGATTACACAGCAGTGGAGAGTAGACTTTATCAAAGTAGATGTCTTTCTGAAAGTGCTGTAACTAAGTTTAAGAATATAATCCACCCACTGTTATCATCTTCAATGCCCTGTACCAACATAGAGCAGGGCAGCTACCTGAACGCTACTCCAACAGAGGTCGATTATCTTGTTAGTAATTTTACCTCCTCACTACGTACGACTCTGGATACTGTAGCTCCAGTGAAAACTAAAGTCTCAAATC
This sequence comes from Pelmatolapia mariae, assembly GCF_036321145.2. Taxonomy (NCBI): domain Eukaryota; kingdom Metazoa; phylum Chordata; class Actinopteri; order Cichliformes; family Cichlidae; genus Pelmatolapia; species Pelmatolapia mariae. Next base: position 38,470,919 of record NC_086236.1, on the reverse strand, counting down.
AGAAGTACCTGACTCCGTGGTATAATTCTCAAACACGTAGCCTAAAGCAGATAACTCGTAAGCTGGAGAGGAAATGGCGTGTCACAAATTTAGAGGATCATCATTTAGCCTGGAGAAATAGTTTGTTGCTTTACAAGAAAGCCCTCCGCAAAGCCAGAACATCTTACTATTCGTCACTGATTGAAGAAAATAAGAACAACCCCAGGTTTCTCTTCAGCACTGTAGCCAGGCTGACAAAAAGTCAGAGCTCTACTGAGCCAACAATCCCTTTAACGTTAACTAGTAATGACTTCATGAACTTCTTCAGAAATAAAATTTTTATCATTAGAGAAAAAATTACCAATAATCATCCCACAGATGTAATATCATCTACAGCTACTTTTAGTACCATTGATGTTAAGTTAGACTCTTTTTCTCCAATTGATCTTTCTGAGTTAACTTCAATAATTACTTCCTCTAAACCATCAACGTGTCTTTTAGACCCCATTCCTACAAAACTGCTCAAAGAAGTCCTGCCATTAATTAATTCTTCAATCTTAAATATGATCAATCTATCTCTAATAATCGGCTATGTACCACAGGCCTTCAAGCTGGCTGTAGTTAAACCTTTACTCAAAAAGCCATCTCTAGACCCAGCTGTCTTAGCTAATTATAGGCCAATATCCAACCTTCCTTTCATATCAAAAATCCTTGAAAGAGTAGTTGTCAGACAGCTAACAGATCATCTGCAGAGGAATGGCTTATTTGAAGAGTTTCAGTCAGGTTTCAGAGCTCATCACAGCACAGAAACAGCTTTAGTGAAGGTTACAAATGATCTTCTTATGGCCTCTGACAGTGGACTCATCTCTGTGCTTGTCCTGCTAGACCTTAGTGCTGCGTTCGATACTGTTGACCATAATATCTTATTAGAGCGATTAGAACATGCTGTAGGTATTACAGGTACTGCACTGCAGTGGTTTGTATCATATCTATCTAATAGACTCCAATTTGTTCAAGTAAATGGAGAGTCCTCTTCACCCACTAAGGTCAATTATGGTGTTCCACAGGGTTCAGTGCTAGGACCAATTCTATTTACATTATACATGCTTCCCCTAGGCAGCATCATTAGAAGACATAGCATAAATTTTCACTGCTATGCAGATGATACGCAGCTCTATCTGTCCATGAAGCCAGGTAACACACACCAATTAGTTAAACTGCAGGAATGTCTTAAAGACATAAAGACCTGGATGGCCGCTAACTTTCTGCTGCTTAATTCAGATAAAACTGAGGTTATTGTACTTGGTCCTGAAAATCTTAGAAATATGGCATCTAAGCAGATCCTTACTATGGATGGCATTACCTTGGCCTCCAGTAATGCTGTGAGGAACCTTGGAGTCATTTTTGACCAGGACATGTCCTTCAAGGCACATATTAAACAAATATGTAAGACCGCTTTCTTCCATTTGCGCAACATCTCTAAAATTAGAAATATCCTGTCTCAGAGTGATGCTGAAAAACTAGTTCATGCCTTCATTACTTCCAGGCTGGACTACTGTAATTCGTTATTATCAGGATGTCCTAAAAACTCGCTGAAAAGTCTTCAGTTAATCCAAAATGCTGCAGCAAGAGTACTGACAGGGACTAGAAAGAGAGAGCATATTTCTCCTGTTTTGGCTTCCCTTCATTGGCTTCCTGTTAAATCCAGAATTGAATTCAAAATCCTGCTCCTCACTTACAAGGTCTTAAATAATCAGGCCCCATCTTATCTTAATGACCTTGTAGTACCATATCACCCTATTAGAGCACTTCGCTCTCGCTCTGCAGGCCTACTTGCTGTTCCTAGAGTATTTAAAAGTAGAATGGGAGGGAGAGCCTTCAGTTTTCAGGCCCCTCTTCTGTGGAACCAGCTTCCAGTTTGGATTCGGGAGACAGACACTATCTCTACTTTTAAGATTAGGCTTAAAACTTTCCTTTTTGCTAAAGCATATAGTTAGGGCTGGACCAGGTGACCCTGAATCCTCCCTTAGTTATGCTGCAATAGACGTAGGCTGCCGGGGATTCCCATGATGCATTGAGTTTTTCCTTTCCAGTCACCTTCTCACTCACTATGTGTTAATAGACCTCTCTGCATCGAATCATATCTGTTATTAATCTCTGTCTCTCGTCCACAGCATGTCTTTCATCCTGTTTTCCTTCTTTCACCCCAACCGGTCGCAGCAGATGGCCCCGCCCCTCCCTGAGCCTGGTTCTGCCGGAGGTTTCTTCCTGTTAAAAGGGAGTTTTTCCTTCCCACTGTCGCCAAAGTGCTTGCTCATAGGGGGTCATATGATATGATTGTTGGGTTTTTCTCTGTATTTATTATTGTGCGATCTACTGTACAATATAAAGCGCCTTGAGGCGACTTTTGTTGTGATTTGGCGCTGTATAAATAAAATTGAATTGAATTGAATTGAATTGAATTGAGATACTAACACAGCCAATCCTTCAACATGTTTGTGCTCTCTGCTCACATTGTATTCAAATTGAACAAATCAAACCTTTGCATCAAAACAGAAACGATATTGCGAGGGAGGACAGAACAGAGAGCAGCGGGAACCACAGACAATATATACACAGAGCGGATAATGAGGGAATAGACCACAGGTGGGAACACAGCTGACACTAATCCAGACAAATGAGACATGGGTACATGACTGGGAAGACTGAGAGACACAGAGGAGTGTGTTGGGAAAACAGAGCTCAAGAAACACCACTGTAGAAATAACACAAAAACTGGGTCAAAGACCCCGAACCATGGCACCATCCGTCTGAGGGGGGTAGCTGCTCCCCAGTCTTACAGACTGTTGAACCAATATAAAGAAAGTAACAACAGAAGAAGAATAAACTGAGATAAGACAGAAATTCTCATCATTGGTTGAGGCAAGCGCAAACTGGGCATCACATCCCATCCACAGCCCTTTATCTGTTCATTTAAAGCAAGCTGTCAGAAACTTAGGTGCGTTACTTGAGTCTAGTTTCACCTTTAACAAACATATAAACAATGTAACCAGGTCACTCAGTTTTAGTGACACTCTGAGTACGATTTATGCTTTTATTTCCTGTTGATTTCCTGTTGATTTTTATTGATTATTATGTGTTTCTGAGAAGCACTTTGTAAATGTCACACTCGAGGGTCTCTGACCTCACTGTAGGTCTGCGTGAAAAGAAGTCATGTGATTCTGTGAAGAGAAACTACAGCTGCAAACCAGAGAAGAATATGTTTTGCCTGTTCCCCACAGACGGCACAGCCTTATGTAAATAAACTTTGTTTATTTATTGTTTTCTCTTCTCGGGTGTTTATGAGGCCAAACAAACAGAAAATTCTGTTAATTCAAATAAATTCAACATCACCTGACAACAATAATTATGTCAAGGTGCAAATATGTGTAGTTTACAACGTTTTTCTGAAAAGGGAAAGGTCAGTATGACCAGCAGGACTCAGGGAGCGTGTTTTGGTAACTGAACAGAAGAAAACAAAGCCCAGTGTTTTGTCCTGAACAGTTTCTCGTGTGCCTTTCACGCACACTTAATCTTGAAAAGAGAGAGAGAGCTGAGACCATTTTATCTTGAAAATAATGCAGACCCTCTGACAGCATGGTGGGAGTTTCTAAAAATGACACAGTCCTCATTAATCCCATGCAAACGTACACCTATCTGGAACAACCCTGACATATTACAAAACAATAATATGATAAACTTTCCAGATTGGAGTGGTAAAGGAATCAAATATTTAGAACATATACTAGAAGGAACAGAATTTATTTCATTTGACAGACTAGTTACACAATATGGGATCAACAAGAAAAGATTTTTAGAATATCAACAAATTAAATCCATAGTAAAAAAGAAATTTAAACCGGGTCAAGTTGAACTACAAACACCACCAAGTGTGGTTCAATTTCTTACTCTTAAAACCCCCAAATTACTTTCCAAAATATACAGAATGCTTTCTAAAACAGATGAATCAATATCACTTCCTATTGCAAAATGGGAAGCGGATTTATCAGTTAACTTAGACCAAAACTTCTGGTCTCAGATTTGCTTAAAAACCTTTCATCTAATTAGAAATCCCAGTCTTCAATTAATTCAATACAAAATACTACATAGAGTGCACCATACAGGTCATCTGGTGTTCAGGATGGGCTTTACATCTACCAGCAACTGCTCACACTGCCAAACCAATTCACCGGACAGTTATATCCACGCTCTTTGGTTCTGTCCACCAGTTTAGAAGTTTTGGCGCGAGATATGTGAAGACTTATCGAAGTGTCTGAAATGTAACATTCCAACTTCTCCTTTAGTGTGTTTGTTGGGCAGCTTAGATAATGTCACTACGGAAAAGAATATAGCCCATATGGTTTTCACTGCCCTATGCATAGCCAAGAAAACAGTCCTCATGAACTGGAAAAATAAAAATAATCTTAATTCTAACCAGTATAGAAATGATCTATTAGATTACATTAGTCTTGATACAGCCTCTGCCACCACATCAGATCAATTGCTCTGGGCTCCTTTGATCAGCTCCATCACCTAGTGGGGGTGGGGGGCCATAGTTTGGTCCCACCTTCACTGTTGTGATTGGTGTGGGGGTAGGGACAGGCTTAGGGCGTCGGGGGGTTCCCCAGGAGCATCTTCCTTGGGGGGCTCAACCCGGGGTAGCGGTCATGGCCAATTAAGGGCTCTGTTGGCTCTTAGGTGACGGTTTCCTCTTGGCTGCGTGCAGCGGGGCTAGGGGAGGGTCTGTGCTGACGGACGTGGGTTACTGACCTGGTAGCCTGGCTGCCCCTGGGTGGGTCCGGGACGGGCGTGAGGTTCTGGGGGCGCTCCGTCTCTGGGCTGGGGCCCTGGCCGGGCCTCAGGGGTTTGGGTCCTGGTTGGTGTGTTGCCGGGGTTGTGGGCGGGTGGGTGTATGGGGGCCCAGCCCTGGCGCAGGGTGCCGCCGGTGCATCGAGCCACCTGGGGGACTCTTCAACTGGTGGGGGAGGTTGTCACATCTTGCAGGAGCTTTCCTCTCCTCAGGAATTCTCTCTGCAGGAGGGGGAGATATAGGAGAGGTGGAGGAAGATCTCAGCCTGGGCGTCTATTGTCTTGTGTAGTCTGGAAGATGAGTGGATGATGGGGTGGGTGCAGTTTTCTCTGTAGTGGGGTCAGGTGGGCTGTCCCGGGCTCTGTGGGGCCGGGCGGCACTGCTGCACTGGGCCCTGGTCCGGATGGGCCTGGGCCCCCTTTCCCTGGCGGGTTGCGGAGTATGGGGGTGCCTACTGGGGTCAGCGGGGGAGCTGGCCCCAGGGAGGGATCACTTGCCCCTCCCTTTCTTCCCTCCCCATCTCCAGCTGCCTCCCTCTTTCCACTCCACCACAATCACCCACACATGCAGGGCCTTGGGGTAGGGGTGTGTCACCAGGGTGCAGAGGAGACATCCCCCCCCTCTGTCCCCTTCTGGCTGCCTCTGCCTCAATTTTATCTCACAACTTAGACATTCACATTACTCACACTCTCATAACACATACATATAGGATCTTGGGGGTGGGCTCACAACACGGACTCCAAATTACCATCAGGGTGTACACCTCACCCCTGGCGTCGTTGCCCACCTCTCAATTTTAAATACACGTAGACATTGAGGGCTATCAGGAGGGGCTATGCGCTTACCTGCTGCTCTCTGGCAGGTAGCTCCATGCCCTCCTGGGTTTTAATTGCACCTTAGAACACATATACATCAACACTACATATGAGCGGGCGGAGGGAGGTTTGGAGTCTTCTCACACCCCCGTTCTCTGCGGCCTGCTGGAGTGGGGGGGGGGGGGCTAGGAGGAGGAGTTGGCCGTCCGACTGGGGTCTGGAATGTGGGGCCTCCCTGCTGCTGCGGAGTCGGGGCGGTCTGCTTCTCTCCACCGCAGGGAAAAGGGTAACACCACCTGGGTCTGGGTGCAGTTTCCCCCTCCAGGGGCAAGGGTACCTAGACCCGGTTCTTAGAGTACGCTTGGGGAGTATGATTGTGTGTACAGTGTCTCTCTATGTCTGTCTTCACGTTGGCTGAGTGTGGAGTAATTGCCTATGAGAGCATGAGGGTGGGAATGGATGTTTGTATCTGTGTGTGCCTGTATGTCTGTGTCTATATGTCGGGTTGGGTATCAGACGCCACCTCTCTGGGGACATCTCAGGCCCTCCAAGGTTTGGAGGCGCGGCTGCCCCTCTGTTGGTCTTCCTTGGTCTCTTGTGTTCTGGGGGCCTCTGGATGTCTGGAGTTTTGATCTCCTCCATACCTGCTTCATGCCCTGGAGGACGGGGCAGTGGCCCCCCCACACCCTCTAGCAGATCATTACATGAAGGAACCTTTTAAAAAAATCAAGCGCGTCCATGTCCACAGGTGTACACACAGGTGATCACACACACAAACTACACCCTTTTTGGCTCCTACCTCAAAGCACACTGTGCGCTGTCAATCTTACGTGCTGCACAACAATGTTTAACATTTAATATTTACTGCCATATTCCCATATATCATTGTGATGTTGTTTATTCTATTACTCTTGTTTTCTTCTGCTTGTTTTCTTTTTTCTTTCTCAACAGGTGATCCAGGTGGTCAATATGTATATTTTTTTTTTTGTCTGCTTATTTTGTTGGTTTTTGGTTTTTTTGCCCTTTTTCCCCGTCCCTCTTCCCAGCTGTTTTTCTTTCCCTCTTTCTTTCTCCCCTTTCTTTCCCCCAGTAAAGTCTGTCCCGCATACAACAAGTAAAAATAAAATAAACAATTAAAGGTGAATCAAATGGACCATTACGGCAAGGCTGGGATGGTCCATTTGGTAAAGTAAATCCGTTGGGCATCTTTCTTCGCCTTTAGACAATAATTCTAATGGCAAAAAATCCAAACGGGACAGGCAAAAAAAAAAGAAAAAGAAAAAGAAAATAATGCAGACCAGTGTTAACTCTGGTATTAGCTTTTTAAAATAAACTCTACAAGGATATCTGTACATAATTATGCAGCCTCAGTTTTTAGTACCAGAACCTCTTTAGTATTAAGCAAACACATAGGCTGCATGCAGATAAACACTGACAACAGTGTGCCTCAAAACATGGACCATTGACCCAGAGGCAGTCAGTTAATTGTGATGGGTTTGGTTTAAGGGTCTGTGTCCACACACAGTGCTACACTAGCAGCGTCTGGTGTCAAAAGAAATTGTGTAAAGCAACTGTGTAAGCATTTTAGTAGAAAAGCACAATATAAATGTTCATTTTAATGAGTTCCATCAATTTCAGTTAAATGATGTTTTCAGAAAAATGTGCCAAAAAAAATCTATTCCCAGATGCGTATTCTGGGCAGCGTCGGAGTGTAGCGGTGAGTATTTTTGCCTCAAAGTGAGAAGGACCTGGATGTGAACCCACTGGTGAGCTGTGACCTTTCTGTGTGGAGTCTGGATTTTCTCCCCGTGTCTGTGTGGGTTCTCACCAGCTACTCCAGCTTTCCGACCGAGAGGAGTGAGTGAGGTGGACCCAGGAGCAGACAGAGGCGAGGAGACTGAACTTGAATTGCAAATCAAAAACGAGCCTTTATTGTGGCTGATAACATGAATACAACTCAAATGAAGGAAAACATGGGAGAGAGCTAACTGAAAACCTACACTGGGAAAAACTAAGATAACTGAGCCAACAGAGACGATACAGAGGACCTATGATAACTATGAATACATGAAACGAGGTCACACAGACGACGCGACGCTGAACACAGGAAGACTGAGGACTTAAATACACACATGAGGTGATCAGGAGAAGTGGCGACACATGAGGACACAGCTGAGTCGAATGTAACATAATGACAACACAGGGGAGAGTAACACTGGACACACTAACATGAGACACAGACCTTCAAAGTAGAGCTGGGCGATATAAGATTTTTTCATATCACGATATGTTTTTTTCATTTCAGGCGATAACGATATATATCACGATATAAGCCAAATAACTATATTTGTAAGATTTAAATGTGCCGTTGCTCACGAGTAAAATGTGAAATAATCAGCAGCTTGTTTTGATTTTAATATTTATTTCCCATAATAAGTTCAACAGGGTAGATGTACTTAAGGAACATGAGACTTCAGTTTCAGATAAATAAAGGCAAATATTGCAAACTACACAAAAGGCAGCCGCTAAAGCGTTTAAGTTTCAAAATAGAACAAACAAAACAGACTACTAAATTGTCAATACCACTTAGAAACAAAATATTAATTCTAAAAATAAATCTTAGTTTGTTTTACAGAAGAACAGACAAAATTGACTAACTTTTGTCAATATCAAATAAACTGAGAACTAAAAGGAAATTCTCAATCTCTCCTTGTTGTATAGCTTAGCTTTTCAAACAGTTTTAACAGTGACTTTAGTCTGACAAAAGCCGAATGACGAATTAGCGCTTTCTGTCAGAGATTGAGCATGCACCGGTTTATTGTATTTCCAGACTTGCTTTCGGCACAATTTACAGTGCGCGCTACTCTGTTTTTTGTCAGACTTGAAATAGCCGAAATACCTTCACACTACAGAACTTCTATGGCCCTTCCGTTCGACAATCTCTCCGGAACTGGAACCATCATCGGTTTTTTCTTCGGTAACCTTCGCTCACGCTCTCGGTTGATTTTTCTCTAGTCGGCACACTCATTTCCTTCATTACCTGGGCAGCCCGGCTGCAAAAACAAAACATGCGCGGCTTGGCACTTGTGCTGTACGTAACAAGTCACGTGACGTGACGCTGCGGCTGTGATTGGTTCGGCTCTGCGCTACTTAATTTGGATTGGCTGTTCTTTTTTTTTTTTTAAGAGGACAAGAGAGATGAGGTCTATCGCAATAGTTAAATTTTTCTATCGAGTAAAAGTTATTTCGCAATACATATCGTTATCGTTCTATCGCCCAGCTCTACCCTATACCGTCTTTAGAAGTGTTCCCAGCTTTCTGTAGTATTGGGCTGATCTTTCATGTGTTTGTCTGTGCAGAGACGCTCATGAGTGAATTTATTTGAGCTCTTTATGAAATCTAAACGGATTAAATGAGTGCTGTTTAGGAATGTTTAGTTGAAGCTGTTGCAATGGAAAAGACAAAGGGAGACTGTTTGTCGAGGGAATGATCTCATCATTATGTTATCTGTATGCACGTCTCTGCTGATCTTCATTACAAACTTTAAAGTTAGTCCTTCACTATATGAAATTAGACTACGCTCCCTACCTGTGAAGGCGTCTATGGTAGCCGCAGTGCTCTGCTGTCTTCCTCTTCTTGCTGCTACAGTGATGGTGTACTCGGTCCCAGGCTCCAGGTCCTCCAAAGTGGTGGTGTTGATGTCTTTAGGCACCGTCAGCTAGAACAGGGAAGATGAGTTAAACAAGGTCCAGATTGGACATATACATTTACAGTAACTGTGCTACGGTTATCGTTTCATCATCGTTTAACTCATTAGTGACGCCGGAGGCTGATGTGTAGGTGACCTTGTAGTGGTCAATGGGGCCCTGGACTATGCCCCAATTCAGAGTGATGGTGTTGTCCGTGGAAGCCGTCACAGTCAGATTCATAGGTACATCTAGAGCTAAAACAGGGAAAGCAACACTCAAAATTAAACTCAAAACTCCAGCCCAGATTCATGTAACACTCTCACGATGAAAGATACATCTGAGTGGGTGCACATCGAAAAAATACATGACCTTTGAGGGACCTTCCTCTTAATCCTCCTTCAAATTCACGAGTATTTATATTAATGTTTACTTGTTCTCAGTCGTCTTCTCAACTGTCTTTGCAGCATCTTAGCCCATTACCACCTGCTGTCATTTGGGAGAATACTAATGTGTTGTGTCACCTACAGTACGTGCTCATGTGCATTTGCATAAAACAAAATAAGATTTTATGGAAATATTCACTGATTCACATTTGATTTGACATGTTTTTTTCTACTTTTGAGTGTTTTGGATTGTTAGTTGGGTAACGCACGACATCTCATAACATTAGCCTGGGATAGAGCTGGGCGATATAAGATTTTTTCATATCACGATATGTTTTTTTCATTTCAGGCGATAACGATATATATCACGATATAAGCCAAATAACTATATTTGTAAGATTTAAATGTGCCGTTGCTCACGAGTAAAATGTGAAATAATCAGCAGCTTGTTTTGATTTAAATATTTATTTCCCATAATAAGTTCAACAGGGTAGATGTACTTAAGGAACGTGAGACTTCAGTTTCAGATAAATAAAGGCAAATATTGCAAACTACACAAAAGGCAGCCGCTAAAGCGTTTAAGTTTCAAAATAGAACAAACAAAACAGACTAAATTGTCAATTCCACTTAGAAACAAAATGTTAATTCTAAAAATAAATCTTAGTTTGTTTTACAGAAGAACAGACAAAATTGACTAACTTTTGTCAATATCAAATAAACTGAGAACTAAAAGGAAATTGTCAATCTCTCCTTGTTGTATAGCTTAGCTTTTCAAACAGTTTTAACAGTGACTTTAGTCTGACAAAAGCCGAATGACGAATTAGTGCTTTCAGTCAGAGATTGAGCATGCACCGGTTTATTGTATTTCCAGACTTGCTTTCGGCACAATTTACAGTGCGCGCTACTCTGTTTTTTGTCAGACTTGAAATAACCGAAATACCTTCACACTACGGAACATCTATGGCCCTTCCGTTCGACAAGATCTCCGGAACTGGAACCATCATCGTTTTTCTCTTCGGTAACCTTCGCTCACGCTCTCGGTTGATTTTTCTCTAGTCGGCAAACTCATTTCCTCCATTACCTGGGCAGCCCGGCTGCAAAAACAAATACACATGTGCGCCTTGGCACTACGTAACAAGTCACGTGACGTGACGCTGCGGCTGTGATTGGTTCGGCTCTGCGCTACTTAATTTGGATTGGCTGTTCTTTTTTTTTTAAGCGGACAAGAGAGATGAGGCCTATCGCAATAGTTTAATTTTTCTATCGAGAAAAAGTTATTTCGCAATACATATCGTTATCGTTCTATCGCCCAGCTCTACTTCAAAGTAAAACAGGAAACATGACAGGCACCTAAGAACAAACTCTTAACCAGAATAACACTGAAACTTATTATGTGGGAATAGTTTTCTGTCTCTCTGTGTCAACCCTGTGACAGACTGGCCCACCCCAGGGAAAATGAAATGCTAGGCTAAGCCATGCATTACTATACTGGGCCCAGCAGCTGTCACATGGAGCCAAACTGTCATGGTCCTGGCTCGGTGACCCACTGTGCTTTTGTGGTTTCATTGATATTCTTGGATTTAGTGTTGTTCATTTCCTTGCTCTTCCTACTTTAATCATTCGTGTTTCTAGTTCTCAGGTTGATTTCGTCTGTTCCCTTCCATGCTCTGGTTGTCTTGATCTCGTCCCCAGCCTGTCATGTCTCTCTGTCTCCTCAGTCTGTCTTGCTCTCCCCTTGTTTTTCTCCTGGTCTCAGCCTTTGTCTTTTAGTCTGTGTCTCAGTGTGTTTCCTGTTTTGTTTTTACAGTCTCTTGTCTAATGTTCAGCATATTTTGCTTCCTCCCAGTCTCATTGTGTCTGAGTACTTCCAGCTGTTTCCCATCGTCTTGTTGTCCTCTGTCTATCTAGTCTAGTCCTCTGACTTCTTCTGCTTGTTATCACATCGTCCCACTTTGTGTTTCCTCTGTGCTCCTTGGTTTCTTTGTAATTCCTAGTTCTCAGTTCCAGTCTCAGTTCCTAGTTCCTCCTTAGTTTTAGGTTTTTGTTTCCTCATATTTAGTGTTTGGTTTTTACAGCAAAAACAGGCTGCATCACAGCCAGCCTTGACACAAACCTGTTAGAAGTAGGCAGACACATAAAACTCAGGCCTGCTACAAATCAAAGATGGAAAAAGCCGACTTTCAACTGTTGACTTGCTTATTAAAAGTAAAGGATGACGAATAAAAATTAGAATGAGAAAAAATAAGAAAACTATTTTTTTTTCTTTTTTGTGAAATTTTGAATAAAGGACTAAATGCCTTTTTAACTTTATTAACAGAGTAACTTTTGTTATACTGTCTGTTGTTTTTGTAATAGAAAATTCACTGTATCAGGCATTTATTTCCATGTGACTCCCATTAAAAAAGTGAGGCAAAGAAACCAGAGCTTGTTATGGCCCTCGGGGCTGCTTAGGATGGATGGATGGACATTCAGTCTGGGAAACAAGTGCCGGTGCTGCTGAGTGTGATGGGACCCAAAACGTATTGCCTGCTGTGTAATGTGGTAGCTCTGAACAAGCCCAGATCAATGCGAAAATATTGTGGATGTTTTGCAAGCTCATTTCGCTCCCAAGCCACTGGTCATAGCCAAAAGTTTCCAGTTCCACAAGATGAATCAGTGGGAAGAAGAAACAGTCACACAGTATGTGGCGATTCTGCAAAGACTGTCAGAACACTGTGACTTTGGCGCGTATCTGGAAGATGCTCTACGGGACAGATTTGTTTGTGAATTAAAGGGTGAAACTGTGCAGAAGCGTCTTTTGAAAGAATCTTTATTCACAATGTCTGTAGTGGTAAGCTATCAGAGGGACCAAAAAGACAAGCTAATCTGATAATTATAACACTGAGCCGCCTTACGTGCCTGCAGCTGGAGATTGTTTGGAGGGGAAGGCGTGAGGCAAAGGTCCAGGTAAGTACTGAGTGCGATGCAGGGAGGCAGGCAGAAGAGGCTGGCAGTTTTGGGAGGAAAGAAGTTACTGGTGGCTGCAAACCAGAATCCAGGAGAGCTTGTTATGGTGAGACTTGGTAGGTGAGCTCCAGATGCCAATAAGGTTAGCAGATAATCTGGTGAAGACCAGTTGTGTGCGCTGGTCATAAACACTGCTGGTGTGATTGTCATCAAATGAGGAACAACAAGGACTCCACCGAGAGGAGGGGAGCCGATGCAGTGGAAAGTTTCTCAGACCCGCCCAGACAATGACAAAGACACTCATAGACCTGCCACAGCTACAGATGAACTTAAAACACCTGAGTTTCCTAATGTATTCTCAGCCTGCTCTAACTCTAGGCAAAGGGGAGTAGCAATTGTAATACATAAAAATATTCATTTCACAGTACTCAATGCAGTTATAGATCCAGAGGGTAAATTTCTAATCATTAAATTATCTGTACTTAACCAAACATTGTGTATTGTAAGTATATATGCCCCAAATGTTGATGACCCCTCATTCTTCCACGTTTTTTGTGCACTGCCTTTAGTGAACACCTAGATTGTTCACTTGTTCTTGGGGGCGACCTCAACCTTGGACTAACTGAAGAAAAGGACAGGCTCAGTACAGCAGGAACTCAGTGCAACTGGCAGTCCACAAATATAGTTAAACAGTACATGAGCAAATTTGGACTTTGCCACGCATGGCGCTTCCTTCACCCCAACAGTAAGGAATATTCTTTCTTCTCACATGTCCATCACTCCTCTCGTCTGGATCATTTCCTATCAGCAGCTCACTGCTGAGTGACATTTCAGACACTGAGACTGACCCCATAGCTGTCAGCAGTCATGCTCCTGTATCTCTAATACTAATACATAAGAAGATCATTCTGCCAAATAAAAACTGGAGATTTAATACATCACTGCTTAAAGATGAAGACTTTATTAAATATTTTAATAAAGAGTGTACTTTATATTTAGCCTGTAATGACCAGCGTCTGTTCTCTGTGAAGCTGGAAGGCTGTGATGAGAGGTAAAATAATTTCGTTCTCATCACATAAAAAGAAAAGAGAAAACAAAAACATTCAGGAATTAGAAAAAAAACATCAAATCCTTAGAAGGAGCCTACGTGTCCCACCAAGATCAGGAAATACTGTATTAAGAATAAGAATAAGAATAACTTTATTTATCCCGAGGGAAATTCTTTTGTCATGTACATGCTCAAAGCAGCAGGAGAGACAGAGGAACAGATGAATAAGATATAAGATATACAATATATACAATAAGAATAGTAGTGTACAGTAATATACAGTAGGATAGTGCAAGACATGGTATCAAATAACTCAAACGAAGTAAAATATATAACTATATCCTGGTGAATAAATAACTATCAGTGCAGGCGATTCTAGAAAGTGACAAAGTATTGTGCAATAGAATAAAATAAAGGGGGTAGCAGCGTATGATGGGGGGATGAAACAAATATTCAGTAAGGTACACTTGGGTAAAAATTAAATATTTAAATAAGTAAAACAAAACTAGAATAACTGAAATTAATAATATAAAAACCCCAAATTCTTAGTACAAAGACTTCGCTTGCAAAATTTTGAACCTGGTAACAAATCCAGTTGATTTCTAGCTAACCAGCTAAAATAAATAAATAAATTAACAACTATATGTGCTGTTAAAGATTTATCTGGGAACACAATATATGACCCTGAAAGAATAAACAACATTTTTATAACATTTTATATTCACCACAAATAACCCCATATAATAATGAAATTGAGCAGTTTCTTGACAACGTAATTCTTCCAAAATTACTAGACAGTCAAGCAATGGCACTGGATTCGCCGCTGACACCAGGTGAACTCGAGGAAGCTCTGATAAGTACGCCCAATAATAAGGCTCCAGGTCCAGATGGCTTTCCAGCAGAATTCTACAAAGAATTCCGGATAACTCTGGCACCAGTATTCCACAGAATGTTGCAGGAAAACAAAGAAAATGGCAGACTACCATAAAATATGAATTCTGCCAATATTAGTCTCCTGCTAAAACTAGGCAAAGACCCTGTATTTCCCTCAAGCTATCGTCCAATATCCCTTATAAATGTAGACCTCAAAATAATCTGCAAAGCTCTCTCAAAGAGATTAGAGAAGATAACCCCCCTTTTAATTCATCCTGACCAAACTGGTTTCATAAAAGGTAGGCACTCATCAACAAATACACATAGATTACTTAATTTAATAGACTACTTATGTAGTAAAAACACTGAAACCACAATATTGTCTCTAGATGCAGAAAAAGCGTTTGATAGAGTTAACTGGAAACTTTTATTTGCAACTTTACATAAATTTGGTTTTCCCTTTGGTTTTGGAAATTATAATTCCCCACATACAGGTTAACGGATGTTCAAGACAGGTTTTACATCTTCTAACAACTGCTCACACGGTCAAGGCAATACACCTGACAATTACATCCACGCTTTTTGGTTCTGTCCACCAATTCAGAGGTTTTGACGCTGGATGTGTGACAAATTATCAAAGTGTCTGAAATGTAATATTCCAGCCTCCTCTCTAGTTTGCTTGTTACGTTACTACAAAGATGAATAAAGCCCACATAGTTCTCACCAACATGCCATCATGATAACCTTATCAGACCAATGATTTGGAGATCCAACTTTTTTAGATCCAGTTAAAATCAGTGCACTCAAAACGATCCTCTGGAAAAGAGTCAAATTCTTGGAAAAGAGTTGAATACACTGAATCATACAAACAGCAAGAAAATACATGCCCTAAGCACAGAGAGCAGGGCAACACAGAGACAGACAGACAGAAGCAGCAGGAAAAAGGTGTCCCCCTAATATATAGGGACCAGTAGCCCCGCCCCCTGCTGCTGAGTAACTTTCCCCTGGTCCTCCAACCAAAAACAGCAGCTACAGGCTCAGGTACCGGCCAAGGTCCTGGTCAGGGGCCAATCAGGACTCTGGTTACCCTTTGCTTTGGCTTATCACAACAGGTCACAACATAGTCAAATATCACACATGATTCCTAATTATTAAATCTTACAACAAGCAGTCAGCAAGGGACTGCTTGTTGTATTCTTATCATATACAAGATAAGATAAGATAACCTTTATTAGTCCCACACGTGGGAAATTTGTTTTGTCACAGCAGGAAGTGGACAGTGCAAAAGTTATGAAGGACAATTAGAATAAAATAAAATAAGAATAAATACAGTACACAACTGTACAGAATAGAATAAAAATAGAATACTATATACAGTAGAATAAAATAGAATAAAATATACAATAGGATAAAAATAGAATACAAATGCTATATACAACAGAGTGAAAAATACAACGGTGCCAGAAAGATTATTGCACATTTGTGTTATTGCACATTTGTGGATGTGTGTGTTTGATCAGTTAAAGTCTTTGTTGTGGAGTCTGACAGCAGTGGGGAGGAAAGACCTGCGAAATCTCTCCGTCCCACACTGTGGGTGCCGCAGCCTGCCACTGAAGGAGCTGCTCAGTGCTGTCACAGTCTCATGCATGGGGTGGGAGATGTTGTCCAGCAGGGATGACAGCTTAGCCACCATTCTCCTGTCACTCACCACCTCCACTGGGTCCAGAGGGCATCCTAGAACAGAGCTGGCCCTTCGGATCAGCCTGTTCAGTCTCTTCCTGTCCCCAGAAGAGATGCTGCCGCCCCAGCAGACCACACCATAAAAGATGGCTGAGGCCACCACAGAGTCATAGAAGGTCTTCAGGAGTGGGCCCTCCACTCCAAACGACCTGAGTCTCCGCAGCAGGTACAGTCTGCTCTGCCCTTTCCTGTAGAGGGCGTCTGAGTTATGAGTCCAGTCCAGTTTGTTGTTCAGATGAACACCAAGGTACCTGTAGCTGTCCACAGTCTCAATGTCCATACCTTGGATGTTCAGTGGTTGCAGTGGAGGATGTTTGTGCCTGCGGAAGTCTACCACCAGCTCCTTGGTTTTACTGGCATTGATCTGGAGGTAGTTCAGCTGGCACCAGTCCACAAAGTCCTGAGTCAGTCCTCTGTACTCCTTGTCGTCCCCATCAGTGATGAGGCCGACTATAGCAGAATGTCTCTGCTGCAGAGTTGTTCTTTCACAGTGATGTGCCCAGGGTTATACCATCTGTCATTCACAAACACTGCCAGTCCCCCTCCTTTCCTCTTACCGCTGTCTCTTGTCCTGTCCGCTCGAAGCAGCTGGAATCCCGGTAGTGTCACACTCGTGTCCGGAGTTAGCGGTGTTAGCCACGACTCCGTTAGCATCATGATGCTACATTGCCGGTATTCCCTCTGTGACCAGGTTAGCGACGTGAGCTCATCCAATTTATTGTGCAAAGACCGTACATTTCCAATAATTACAGAAGGAAGAGATGGTCGATAACGTCTCCTTCTCGGGCGACGGCACTCCTTCCCAGCACGACACCCCCGTCTTTTCCTCCTCAGCTCGCTGGGAATGTCGGGTCTGTTCGCCGGCAGTACTGCTGTGGGACGCAGCGCTGACAGCTGATCCTTACTGTAAACAAAGGATCCCTGCTCTGGGTCCCCACACACGGGTGAAAAAAGTAGAAAAAAACTAAGAAAAACGACCAGAACTAGCACAAAACGGTAGAACATGGTTGCAGAGTCTAATTACTAATACGTTAGTTATAGAAAAATTACGAGAAGAAAAGATAAGAAAGAAAGAAACTCGGAATGAGCAGAGCTGCTGTAACAGGCTGCCGCACACGGGGGGCGCCGGAAGTGATAATACATGTGAATAATACTTAAACTACATAGGTTACATGCGTAACATGGTGATCATCATATATAAAACATTCCAGTGTGTAGTGTGTGTGTGTGTGTGTGTGTTTGTGTGATTATGTGGTATTATAATGATACTTCAGGTGATTTTATTGTGATGATTTCAGTATCTCTGTTACAATGTTACAATTTTCTAAGAGACATGTCTGTCATGAGTGTGTACTGGGGGCGTGGTAAGTGACCGGAGCTGGAGAGTGAGTTATTCAGGAGAACTCTCCCCGGCACTAACTGCCCTGTTACTGTACCACCTTAATAAACCATGGTGTGCTTACGAGTCTACATGAAAGTTACAGTATATATATGTTGTGAGGATAAAGGAAAATTGCTTCATTATTACAATAGATTTCATAGCTTTGTCATAGCATTACCCACATAGCTTATAGCTTTAAGATGGCCTTGAAACATTTAAACATACTGACACCATATTAATCTCTCACAGGTGCAGTCATAACCATTTTATATTGTTATATCCTTACACACATAGTGCAGCTCTATGACCTAAAGAGTTGAAGCTTTCCCAGGTAAATAAAGGTCACAAGCTTCATCCAGCGCGATGTCTGGGTGATACATTGGTAAGGAAATGGGGAGCTTAAGAAAGATTGCACACATGCTTACAAAACACATATATACATTACATATAACTTAGAAACAGATTTAAGAAGAGGCCTGAAGGCACTCAGTTAACATACTGCACTGGAGGTTCTGTCTTGACAACAGGTGACGAGTGGAGAAGACCAGCCCCTGGAGACCACAGAGGCCTGAGTTTATTGCCTTCTTTGGAAGAAGATGCCAAAAGGGGAACTCCTGTGTCTGCAGTTAATTCTTAAAATACATAAATGTTCTGTACATGCAAATTATGTGATTGTAAACGCAAGAGGGGGCGTCATAATACTCTGATGATATAAAAGCAATCTGAAGTATAATTTTGGCGAAGACCCTTGCTGATGTATGCAGTGATTGTCTTCCCGCGCGTGAACTTCAATAAAGATTACTTTGACCCAAATCTTCTGGACTGTCCTGGTTTTGTACTCTCCACCAATTTCGGACCCGTAACAATTGGTGCATTGGCCGGTGTTGGTTGAGGAGAGAGTGGCGTTGTGGACGTCCGAGGGGGTCGCACAATCAGGAGGCAGTGATCGATTTGAGTGGACAAAGGGCAGCCCATCTCACAAGGTAGGCACTACCTGTTGAAATATTCCGAAGCGTGCCGAATTGGATGATTGAAATTGATGTCTACTCATTAGATTACTGATGACTGTTTGTGTTCTTAGGTTCTGATGTTGTGTAGTTTATACATTGAAATAAGAAAAGGATAAGTTAAATGCAGTTGGACTGCTGAATAAGAAAAGGTAAAAGTAACGGAAATAGGAAAAAGACAAAGTAAAGTAGTTGGACTACTGAATTTAGGATATAGGTCATTTGAAATCTGTATATGGTAATACAGTCTTAATTGATTATAAAGCTGGGCTTGGACATCATTATAGTAGGTTTGGTGGTTTCATAGGGTGTCTTCAAAAGTAATTAAATTTCTGTAGAACGGAACTCTGGGAGTTCTAAGAAGTGCATTGTTCGGAGGTGACGCTCCCAACTTCCTGGGGACGCTCAGGATTTTCCGTTGGACGGGATAGTTCGATTGGCAATCGTGGACAACTGAGGACGGTCCAAAATAGCTACTGATTGGATCAGTTGACCGTTTGGAACGGTTTATGCACTTTTTTGGGTAGCAAAGGTTGGACCTTGGGCGTTGGACGCTTTTAAATTAACTTAGGAACCTTAGGAATTAGAACAGATACAGGTTGGACCTGATACTGTCATTGATTATCAAAAACTTGGAGTTTGTCCCTTGGAGGGTTAATTTAAAATTTGTCTAAATTCTGTAGGGTACGCACTTTTAAGGCCATGTATATATGATTGTATATATGACTTTTATAAGACGTCTGTGTGTGAGATTTTTACTGTAATTTTGGGTTTGTATATGTTGTCTGCCTGCCAAGTGCAACGCAACAAGCGGGTTATTTTTACACTGTGTGTGTCTGTGTCTATGTAAATTAGGTGTCTCTGACTTACTTGAAGTTACATTTCCGGTTTACTAATGAGTGCCTAATGACTGCCTGCACAGCCTGGGTTCAAAAACGACTTGCTGGTGTTTTAAGGAAAGAATTACTTTAATTTTTACTTGGTTGTTAGCACGTCTGTTCTATATGGTGTTTTAAGGAAATAACTTTTATTTTACTTTGTTTATATTACGGTTGTTAAAATTATTGTGCATTGTTCTAGCTTCTATTTTTCTCGTACCGGAACTATTTCACTCTTGATGTACTTCATAGCACTTGCGTTTTGTAGTTTCTTTGTACTTTTAATATTTTAAGTATATAATATACACTTTACACATACACACATGCCTGATTCTGGCTATTGCTTACTTCAACATACGCCGATAGGTGAGTTTTATGTTGTAACCTGTCGATGTCACCTTGTCTCTTCAGACATTACTTACGGTTTTAAAGTTACCTCACTGATAGACAGATCAGAAGACAGATTAGTAGACTTTGCATGCAGTTGTGTCGTTATATTTACTGCTATTCGATTGTACTGTAGAGAACATATAAACTTAAGCCCCACTGACGCAGAACGGGACTTTGCTATATTTTGTGCAACGGCATTCAGGGACTTTAACATTCTGTTTGAGTGGCGGGGATAACTCCCTGCCTCATTTAGCTCGCATGTTTGATAGCGGCTCTTGTGTGGTTGAATATACATGGACAGGTGATATTGCAAACGTCACCTGTCGTTGTGAAGCTCTGCTTTCAGACGTTCGTTATGGTTTTTTAGTAACTGCAGTAATAAGAAATTCGCAACAACTCCTATTAGACTTTACCAATCGCAGTCTGATTATTTTTCGGGCACTGGAATTATACTGTAATCCCTATACTAATCCCGTTGAGGCGGAACGTGACTTTCCGGACCTTTGTGAGCGCGCTTTTCAGGATTTTGACATTAACTTCCAGTGGACGGGATAGCTCGCATTGTATTTGTGTGTGTAGGACATTGGACTGTCAGTCTTAAAGAGCACACGTACATTTAATGGAGGACACACAAGATGTTGATTTGGAGTCGGTTAGTAGAAATATGACTGGATTCACTTTCAGTCTGGTGTTGACTCCAGTGACCTCTGGTGACACGTGGTGGGTAGAAACTGAACTGCGGGTTTGCTGTGAGGTTGGTCTTACTGATCATTACTTCAGTATCACTCTTAATTTGACTGAAACAGAATTCCCCCTGCTATTACATGATTGCCTGCGTTTGGTAACCTCCCTGCGGGAGATTGTAGAACACAATAGCGAGGAGGCCGCAGAACTGTAGAGCTATATGCCACTGTTGTGTAATAGGCCTATGTTTAATTTCCTGTTATATGTCTAGTTTACATTTTCAGCTTCATTACATGTGCTGTGCAGCCTAGCACATGGTAGGAAGTCAATTAATTTTGTTTGCTATTTCTCAGAACACGCATAATACTTTGAAAGAGGAAGATGTTCACTTTTGGTTACTGCAGCATAAAACTTATTCCTCTGGGGGAGGGTCTCTACAGGGCGAGTCGGGTTTTCCATGGAGAACGGGCAGACGCGCCGGACGACCCTGTGGATATTGAAGTGGCCACAACTATTACAGAAGCTGAAATTGTCTGGTGGTTGACCACGAGCTTTTCATTATTTAGTGCTATAGTGGATTTGTGCGAGGACGTTCAGATTTCCCCAGAGACATCACAAGATGAAGGACATGGAGAGTGACAGTAATAATGTTAAGGTGGTGTTTTAGTAGCCTTGCATTTGCGGTAATAACGTGCTAGTTTGAAATATTGATCTGAAGCTTGTGCATAATTGCTTTAGCTGATAACGTCTGATGTATTATTAGATGACATGTGCTGAAGACATGCTTGGTCCCTAGACAGCTAGGGTGTGGTTCCCCTTTGCTCACTGGTGCGTGAATGGCAGTGCATCTGTTTCCTGACAGGCATACTGAGGTCCCTTGAGGGGTGCAGAAATAGTTTTATTCACATTGTTACACACAAAACCAAACCAAACACACTAACATAACAATGATTAATTGAGTGGTAGGTATTTCACTTTTTCTATATTTTCCTATGCTGACTGCCTTTGGGTAAGGGGTGAATGGGTGCCTGATGATACGAATGATGTGGTGGATCATGAGTTCACTGTGTGTGTGTGTCACCAAGCAGAATTAAAAAGAGGAAGTGACTGTTAGAGCGGACGGACGAGCACTGAGCTGAACTGGGAAGTGCCGGTGGGTGACTGAAAGGGAGGAGCCGACAGCAGCCATTTTGAAGAGGTAAGTGCTGTCTTACAGGAAGACACAAAATGGCTGACAGCTCAGGTACCGGACAGAGACGCTACAAAACATTGAAAGACCAGATGGAGGAGCTGAAAAAGGCCATAAGGATGGCCTGTACAGGTTCATCTAAAGCAGCTGAGAAGGAGTGTCGAGCCATGGAAGAAGAGGTAAGCAAAATTCTTGAATTACAACACAAAGGTTTAGATGAAAGGACACCACTGGACGCCGTGCTTAAAACAGAGGGAGAGAGATGTGAGAAGATACTGAAAAACTTACAGGAGCAATCAGGAGGCCGCTCAGTCAACCGGAAAACAAAAAAGGAAATGACGGCCCTGAAGGCAATGCATGGGAACTGCTGCAAGTGGATGATGATGTGCAGTGCAGTGTCGTCCTGGATGAAGGAAAAAGTGGAAGACTATGATCGAGCAAAGGAAGAAGAAATGGCAAGTATAATGAAATTAATGCAGAAATTACAGGAAGATAATGAAAAGTTGGAGGACAAAATGATAAAACTGACGCTAAAAAGCGAAGGAGTGAATAACCCTCACACACCAACAATATATCCGTGGATCACTCAACTTCCCAGTGCCCCGCCACAGCCTGGTGGAGCCGAGGCTCCTCCCCCTTATGTGATGCCGGTAATGACCATAGAAGGAGGACAAGTGCATGGCCCTGGTGGACAAACTGGCATTGCGGTCGGAGGACTCGTAAATGTCCAGTACTCAAGCAT
This sequence comes from Pelmatolapia mariae, assembly GCF_036321145.2. Lineage (NCBI taxonomy): Eukaryota > Metazoa > Chordata > Actinopteri > Cichliformes > Cichlidae > Pelmatolapia > Pelmatolapia mariae. Next base: position 38,448,326 of record NC_086236.1, on the reverse strand, counting down.
GCCCGGGGCAACACAAGCTGAGGAAATGACGGCGGTGGGACAGCAGCACATGGAGAATGCAGGGACACAGACGGCCTGTACCGCAGGTCCAGGTGTGGTATCGTGTCGCCTGGCCCGGACGATGCAGGACTCAGCAGGAGAACCGGCAGCGACGGTGGTGTCTCACACCGAAGCCTCACCTGCTGCCCCGACTGAAGAGGTGACTTCACCAGATGAAGAAGAAAGAAGGTCAGAGTTTGCTGAGTTGCCGTTCCACATGGGACAGAGAGTGAGCCACCCAGGCAATCAGTTCACACAGAAGAAGGACCTCTGGGACGGGCAAGTTCGTGGGCGTATGCACGAGGACAGAGACGCCCTACTGGCGGTAGTAGAAACGTTGACCGCCGCAAAGCAAAAAGCCCTGAAGGAACTTGCGGAGGAGGAAATGAAGGATCTCAAGCCTGGATGGAAAGGGAAGAAAGTACTGAGGAGAGTGATGGAGGAGGACATAAAAGATCGCAAGACCTCATCGGAAGAAGAGGAGGACGAAGAACATGAGGAGACTGAAGGAAAAGGCGCCTGTGAGCAGGACAGAAATCTGGATTTGCGCAGTAGAACAGTGTACAGAGCCCCAGATACAAAACCTAGGCCCACCGTCAAAGGGGAGCGCCAATCCATATTTGACACGTCAAGAAATTCAGGAAAGAATGGGAAGAGCAGAGAAGTGGAATTTGAGGATGAAGCCCCAAGACCAAGCCGTAACTTGCCGCTGATAATGGGACCCAAACATGAACCAATATACCGAGCATATAAGGTAAGAGATCTGGAAGCATTGGTTAGACAATTACCTCCCGTGACAGAAGGAGGAGCAAGATGGCTGAGGAAGCTGGGGGCGTTGACGGAAGGAGAGGAGATTGCGCTGGGAGACTTCCGCGCCCTCGCTGGGAGAGCGATGGTGGCCTGCGGGCTGGCTGACGTGGAGGAAATGGCAGGAACAACTGAATACGCTAACAACATGCCATATCGCAATGTGCGAAATGCTCTAGCGGACGCAGTGCGTGAGAAGTACCCGACCCCAAACACGGGAGCCATTCCTAAAATAGTCTGGGATCCACAATACACACCGTTAGAGTTTCTAGCAAGAGCAAAAGAGCAGTGGATGTCAGAAACAGGGATACATCCTGGCCAAGAAGGAGAATCAAGAGCTTGGTTCAGAGCGGCGGTGCTGGCAGGGCTGCCTCAGCAGGTGAGAGTTGATTTGGAGAAAAATCCAGACTTTGCTGTGGCCGACTCCACCCAATGGGAGAGGCATGTAACGCATCGGTTGATGTTGGAAAGGGACGATGTGACCAAGCAGAAAAGGGAGCTGGAGGAAGCGCAGGCGGCGCTCGTAAAATATCAGCTGGCAGAGGCACGAATTAAAGTAGATGAGAAAAAGAAAGAAGCCAAAGAAGCCACAAAGAAAATGATGGTGGCGAAGCCACAGCCTGATCCCGTGCCTGAGTGGCCAGATCTGGACCCCAACCTTTATCCTGATGACCGCTGGCCCGCCAACGCACCAAGGCAGAGACAACCCGCGGGGAATTGGGGGGTGGCGAGACCGTACAGAGGGCGTGGTGGTTACGCCGGGAGAGGACAAAGGGCTCGTGGGACGGGGAATCCCAGCTATACGTCATGGAATGCCTGTCTGAGATGTGGAGCAGAGGGACATTGGGCGAGAGACTGCCCGGAACAGCCCCAAAACTACCGTGGGCGAGGCTACCAAACCCAGGCACGGGGAACTCCCAGAGGAAGAGGTGTATACAGAGGTGGACACCAAGCTCCTAACCCAGGTGCAGCGCCACTCGCCCAGTATCCAGTGGCAGACTGGGGCTGGGAAGAGCAATATTGACGGGGCCCTGAGAAACCGGACGGTGTGGGAATGGCAGATCCCATGCTGTCAATGACTGTGGAAGGGACACCACTGACCTTCCTGGTGGACACTGGAGCGACCTACTCCACGCTTATATCCACACCAAACAGTGCAACCATCTCTGACCACACTGTGAGCGTGGTTGGTTTCTCCGGGGTTCCAATGACTCTGCCACTAACTGATCCAGCACTGACGGAGCTGGGAAAACAGACTTTGAAGCACAGATATGTGGTGTCGCCGCAGGTACCAGTAAATCTCATGGGCAGGGATCTGCTTGTGAAGCTAGGAGCTACCATCACCTGTTCCGCGGATGGCCTGACGGTTACTTTGCCAGGCGGAAATCAGTTCCCGTGCCTGGGGACACTCACAAAGACTCAATATCTGATCCAAGACTCTGAACAAGCTACAGCCGACATCTACTGGGGGAGGCTGGTGGAAGACGGCATTCTGAGACAATATGAGCTGTGGAGACCCTGGATAATGAGCCTGGCCGTCTACACCCCGCCGCGTGACCCTTACCACGTCACTCTGTTTTATGATAGGGACGACGATGACACGTACCGAGAAAATTTTGAAAATGACCTCGAAGGTCAAATTTGGAGTGTGCGTTGCCATAACATTTATGTGGGCCCGGAAGGGGTAGCAGCGGCTGCGAAATTGACGGAAGAACAACTGCTTTGGTACGAGATGGGCTCCGATTCAGCTCCCCATGTCACTTTGGCGGTCCACGTCGGTCATCAGGCCAGAGAGTTGGGTCCGATGGTCAAGCGAGCCCTGGATAACAGCTGGTGGCAAAGTACTCAAATCCCAAATGTCTGGTATGCACCACAGTGCAAAACCTACCGAATCACCTGTCTGTCCAACGACGCGGTGGTTGTAGAACACAAAGAAATTTCAAGAACACACGGCAGGGAAAAAACAGACCACCCTGACGCAGTTGCAGCACTTTCACAGCTCCCTGACTGTTTGTGGTCAACAGGGCCCACGGATGTTGGCCTGGCCAATTGTTCACCCGTCCTGTTTCAGCTGAAATCGGAAGTGCCAATTGAGAGACCTCAGTACAGACACAAACCAGAAGCTGAGGAAGGAATTGCAGAAACAATTGAGGGGTTGTTGAAAGTAGGTGTGCTCGAGCCCTCTCTATCATACTGGAACACACCTATTCTGCCAGTAGAAAAGCACGGGACAGGCAAATACAGGATGGCACATGATTTGAGAGCGATTAATGCAATACTACGTACAGACACCGTGCCTGTACCAAACCCATACACGGCTTTAACTGCCATCTCGTGGGAACAAAAGTGGTTTACATGTATTGATCTTGCTAATGCTTTCTTTTGTCTCCCTCTGCATGAATCACTCAGGGACATTTTTTCATTCACATACAGAGGACAGCAGTACAGATACACACGCCTACCACAGGGTTTCGCCTTGTCTCCAGGCATTTTCAACCAGGTGCTGAAAGACGCGCTGTCACCGTGCCATCTGCCTGAAGGTTGTACACTCATTCAGTACGTGGATGACTTGTTAATAGCAGCCCCGTCCGCATCCGCCTGCACAGCAGCCTCTCTGGTGGTTCTGAACCGCTTGGCAGAATGTGGGTTTAAAGTAAGTAAAGAAAAACTGCAGCTGGTCCGACCGGAAGTAACATTTCTGGGCCGAGTCATTGCACACAGGTCAGTGGGTTTAATGAACACACACAGAGACCAGATTCTGACACACCCAAAACCAAGAACTGTGAAGGAACTACTTTCCTTTCTTGGCCTAACAGGCTACAGCAGACAGTTTATCCCGAACTATGCGGGTAAGACGGCCCCATTAAGGGACCTGATCAAAAAGGTGGGCGTTCGAAACCTTAAGGCCGAGCTACCATGGACACCACCAACAGAGACAGCATTCATCTCACTGAAACAAGACCTGTCCAGAGCAACAGATCTGGCCACACCCAACTATGATGAACCATTCTATCTTGATGTTTCTGAAACAAATGAGATTGTGAATGGCGTTTTGTTTCAGAAAAAAGGAGGAGGCAGGGATGTGCTTATGTATGTCAGTGTAAGATTAAATCCAACAGAGGCCAGACATCCCCCATGTACACAGCATGCAGCTGGGGTAGCCAAAATCATTCAGAAAACAGCACATGTAGTAAGAGAACATCCACTTAAAGTGCTCACCACACACAGTGTAGTAGCATATGTGAACTCACAAGCCTTCACAATGACACCACTGAGACAACAGAGACTGAGCAAAGTCCTGGATGCTCCAAACTTGACGTTTACACATGAGGGCATAAACATGGCAGACTTGATGGGGTCAGGGGAACCACACGACTGTGCCAAAAGAGCTGAAGCTGAAGAGAAGGTCAGAGAAGATTTGAAAGCAGAACCTATCATAGGTGCGGAGGACTGGTTCACAGACGGCTGTTGTCACCGGGATGAAGAAGGACTGAAAGCAGGATACGCGGTGGTTTCCAGAAGAGGACGACAGTATGAGGTAAAAGAAGCTGGAAGAATAGAAGGTCAGCAGTCAGCACAGAGAGCTGAAGTAATAGCCCTGACTCGAGCCCTGAGACTGGCCAAGAACATGAAGGTGAACATCTACACTGATTCAGCTTATGCATTCGGGGCAGCTCACGTGGAACTCGCTCAATGGAAGAGAGCAGGTTTCAGAACAGCAACCAATGCCCCAATATGCCATAAGAAGGAAATGGAGGAACTGGAAGACGCTCTGAACGACCCAGACATGGTAAGTATCATAAAATGTAAAGCACACTCTCAAGAAAACACAATGGTAGCAAAAGGGAACCAGAAAGCAGATGAAGCCGCCAAAGAAGCAGCAGGCTACAAAGGACGGAGACAGATGGTGGAGGTTATTGCTGAAGAAGAGCCAACCGTTAATGTGTTGGAGGAAGCCAGAAGGGCGCAGGAAGAAGTCACCCAGGAAGAAAAGGAGGTGTGGCAGGCCCGAGGAGCCAGAAAAGAAGGAGGTCTGTGGAGAGGGCCCCACGGGCGACCGGCTCTAACAGCCAAGCTGGCTGAAAAGAAGGTAAGTGAGGCACATGGACTTGGTCACGTGGGTGTGGCACAGATGGAGAGAAACTTGTGTCACTGGTGGCACCCTCACCTGAGAGACATGATAAAAGAAAAAGCCAGAACGTGTCTGATCTGTGGGGCACACAATCCAAAACCAGCGGTGAAGCCAGAACCAGGTAAGTTCCTCATGCCAGAGAGACCAGGAGAAGAAATTGTGATTGACTACACTGACATGGTGGATGGGGGACCAGGAGGACTGAGGTACTTGTTGGTATGTGTGGATGCTCTGACCGGCTGGCCAGAGGCATGGGCGACTAAAAGAGAGGATGCAAAAAGTGTGATTAAATGTCTGATTAACCACTACATCCCAAGGCATGGGTTTCCCAAGAGAATTAGATCAGATAATGGGACCCATTTTAGAAATAAGGATTTAGCAGAGGTGGAGAGAATGTTGGGGGTCCAGCATAAATTCGGGACAGTGTACCACCCTCAGTCCCAAGGAAAAGTAGAAAGAATGAACCTAAATTTAAAGAACAAATTGGCTAAAATCTGTGCACAGACGGGGTTGAATTGGGTTGCAGCCCTGCCAATTGCTTTGATGACCATAAGATGTTCTGTTAACCAATCCACAGGTTTCACGCCCTACGAGCTGCTGACAGGACGGCAGTTCCCGGCGCCTTGGACGGTGGTTCCAGCGACAGAACAGTCTAAGAGAAGTAACAAGTCTCATGCTGAATATTTTAATGAAGTAAAAGCTCTTGTGTCCAGTTTTACAAAACAGGTGACCGCCGGGAGGCCCACGGCAGAAGGAGAGGTTCCAGAGGCAAAAGCAGTGTGGCTGAAAGTCATAAAGAGGAAGTGGAAAGAGCCTCGTTGGACCGGACCCTACGAGGTGACGGCTCGGACGGCCACAGCGGTCCGTCTGAAAGGAAAAGGTGAAAATTGGTATCACTGGACGCAGTGTGCTGCAGCAGACGAGAGCCTGGTGGACAGCGACCTAGCTCCACCGAACACGGGAGCTGACGACAGCCAGAGGCAGAATAAATCCTCTCCCCCGTGCAACGGGCCGAACAGTAGTCTACCTGGGAGGCCGAAGCAAGAAGAACAGCAAAGGAGGAGATCCCCACGCCAACGCAAGGGAGTGGTAACACATTTAAAAAAAAAAAAAAAAAAAAAAAGGAAAGCAGTTAAATAAATATATTTTGATAAAAGAAGTATAAGTTTCACACGACAACATGCACGCATTTGACATACAGGCACGTAGCAGGAGGCGTGAGGAGAGAAAATTGGTAAAAATGCTCCTCACAACCACATGGTTGTTATATAAGATAGTATTACTTTTGCTAATATGTATTTTTGTGTATTTTTGGCAGATAGCCTGGAACAGCCCACCCGAGCACGGAGGTCAGCCCAGCCCTCCACTGACTGAAAAACAGAACACTGAAATGTGGCCGTTACAGAGGCCCAAACGAGGGGTATCAGGTAAAAGGGATGGGTGTCTCAGCGCTTATAATGGCATGGAATTGGACTACGTTAAAGGGTCCACGAGTTCATACTCTTTTGATTTGTGTGAAGTGATTAACTGCAAAGGCGCAAATAGCAGCTGGAGGGGATATGACGTGTGGATCTGCAGTCACCCGGATATTTGTACCCGGGGAGGGAACCCTCACTCCAGCCAGGGAATCCGCCCAGTGCTAGCGTCTTATACCGCAGGGCACTGGTGCATCCCTGGGTGGAGCAAGGTGGTAGCCTGGACTGGAGTGAAGTGGGAGCCACACGTTCCTGAAGGATTGAAAGGGATAGCCATCCAGAGGGACTTTTCTGCCTCACAGAACCCTATCACCCTCTCTCTGGGGCCATGGAGCTCTTTGCCCAGGTCAAATAGTCCGGGAGGCGTGTTCTACCTGGTGATTGGGGTCGATGTTTCAGGGACAGACCCGACAGGTGTGATTAGAGTGAATTTAGTAAACCCAAAGCCCAAGCCTCCGGTCATAAATAGTACAGGGGATTGGGGAAACGGGTCGGTAACTGTTGCCCGTGAGGAGCAAAAGCGGCGAGTCCTGATTGTGGATTACACCAGGTTGAAGCCTCAGGACTTAATTGAACGCGCCACCGGTTTCAGTGACAGTAACCTGTGGCTGGACTGGGTGGCTCAAAATGCAAAAGAACAAGATGTATCTAACTGTGTTGCTTGTGCTTCAGCTAGGCCGCGTTTGTTTACAGAACCCGCTCCACTGTATCCAGAGGACAAATGGGGATATGACTGCATGCTACAAATCACAAGAGAAGCGGTGAGTACTGGCAATTGTTCAATATTGGCCAGCCTCTTCCCGCCAATTGATAAAGGTACAAAGGTAGGACCATTTAGACCCAAGAAAGATAACTATACTTGCTTTAAGTTCTCCACAGACAAAGTGAAATACAAGCTGGGAGATATCGATCCCAGCTGGTGCGCTACGACACTCACAGGAAGAACCACCAATGCTAAGAATGACTCGAACACAGTAATAGGTACCTGGGCTAGAAGTGGGTTGTACTATTATTGTGGGGAAAGAACTCTTTTGGTCCGTGTTCCAATGGGAAGTGTCGGGACCTGTGCAATGGTAAGGTTGGGTGCTCAACTGATATTAATCGGCAACAGAGTGACAGCAATTCCCCAGAGTAACACACGCACACTGGCAGCCAGACGTAAGCGACATGTATTGGGTAAGGGGACACATGTATATGATCCTAGGATGAATTCACCCACCTGGATCGACTCCATAGGAGTGCCCAGGGGAGTTCCTAACGAGTATAAACTGGCAGATCAAGTAGCAGCTGGTTTTGAAAACTTACCAATCATTTCTGCTCTTTTTCCAGTGACCCCAAACAAGAATGTGGATAGAATAAATTATGTCCATTATAACCTGCTGAGACTCTCAAACCTGACCAGGGATGCCTTTGAGGGAGTGGCGGAGCAGTTGGGCCCGACCTCATTAATGGGGGTCCAAAACAGACTCGCTCTCGACATGGTTCTGGCTGAGAGGGGAGGGGTCTGTGCTATGTTTGGTGACCTGTGTTGTACTTTCATTCCCAATAACACTGCCCCAGATGGCTCAGTTACCCGAGCTCTGGAAGGTCTTAAAACGTTGTCAAGAACCATGCATGAAGATTCTGGAATTGAGAATCCCTTTGAGGGCTGGATGACATCCGTGTTTGGCCAGTGGAAAGGGTTTGTAATGTCTGCCATGCTATCTGTATCTGCTTTTCTAGGGATTTTGGTCACCTGCGGATGCTGTCTCATTCCTTGTGTCAGAGGATTGTTGGAAAAGGTAATTACGAGGGCAGTGGACCCCGGGGCGGTGACCCCGGTGTCTATGATGCCATTGATGGACGTAGAAATGACTGAGAGGGCCGAGGAGTGACACAGCACATGGTGTGGTGACCTCTTTTGGAAGAGGTCAAAAGGAGGATTGTGAGGATAAAGGAAAATTGCTTCATTATTACAATAGATTTCATAGCTTTGTCATAGCATTACCCACATAGCTTATAGCTTTAAGATGGCCTTGAAACATTTAAACATACTGACACCATATTAATCTCTCACAGGTGCAGTCATAACCATTTTATATTGTTATATCCTTACACACATAGTGCAGCTCTATGACCTAAAGAGTTGAAGCTTTCCCAGGTAAATAAAGGTCACAAGCTTCATCCAGCGCGATGTCTGGGTGATACATTGGTAAGGAAATGGGGAGCTTAAGAAAGATTGCACACATGCTTACAAAACACATATATACATTACATATAACTTAGAAACAGATTTAAGAAGAGGCCTGAAGGCACTCAGTTAACATACTGCACTGGAGGTTCTGTCTTGACAACAGGTGACGAGTGGAGAAGACCAGCCCCTGGAGACCACAGAGGCCTGAGTTTATTGCCTTCTTTGGAAGAAGATGCCAAAAGGGGAACTCCTGTGTCTGCAGTTAATTCTTAAAATACATAAATGTTCTGTACATGCAAATTATGTGATTGTAAACGCAAGAGGGGGCGTCATAATACTCTGATGATATAAAAGCAATCTGAAGTATAATTTTGGCGAAGACCCTTGCTGATGTATGCAGTGATTGTCTTCCCGCGCGTGAACTTCAATAAAGATTACTTTGACCCAAATCTTCTGGACTGTCCTGGTTTTGTACTCTCCACCAATTTCGGACCCGTAACAATGTTCAGTGAAGACAGATATATAGTGTATATACTTATAGATAGTTATAGATATACATGCCATCCAAAAATCCACCACACTCCTCATGAACCGGAAAAATAAAAATAATCTTAATTCTAACTAATTTAGAGACATTCTAATAGATCATATTAGTCTTGATAGATGACCTGGATGGGGTCTGGTGGCTCTTGGGTAGTGTTTTTCTGGCGGCTGTGTGCAGCAGGGCTGGGGGAGGGTTTGTGCCAGCGGATGTAGGTTACCGGCCTGGTAGCCTAGCTGCCCCTGGGTGGGTCTGGGGTGGGCTTGGGGACTTGGGGTTCTGGGGGTGCTCTGAGTCCGGGTTGGGGCTCTGGCTGGGCCTTGGGTCCTCGTTGATGTGTCACTGGGGTTGTGAGTGGGTGCATGCACGGGGACCCAGCCTTGGCGAGGGGGGCCTATAGGGGTAACTCTGCTAGATACCCCCTACCTAGCTGAGGATGAACTCAACCTGGGTGTTTATTGTCTCATGTGGTCTGGGAATTAATTGAATGTTGGGGTGGGTGTAGTTTTCCTGTGCGGTGGGGTTGGGTGGGCTGCCCCAGGCTCTGCGGGGTTTTGCTGCTACTGTGGGCCCTGGGCCTCCTGCCCTTGGTGGATTCCAGGGAGTGGGGGGTCCTAATGGGGTCAACGGGGGAGTTGGCTCCAGGGAGAGGGTACTTTGACCTGTTGGGGTGGGGACACTAAACAGCGTCCAGAGGACGGTCTGTTTATTCAATCTCACCTCTGGTCCCAGTTATTTATATAGCACCAAATCACAACAGTCGCCTCAAGGCTCTTTATATTGTAAGGTAGATCCTACAATAATACATACAGACAAAAAACCCAACAATCATATGACCCCCTATGAGCAAGCACTGTGACAGTGGGAAGGAAAAAACTCCCTTTTAACAGGAAGAAACCTCCGGCAGAACCAGGCTCAGGGAGGGGCGGGGCCATCTGCTGCTGTTGGGGTGAGAGAAGGAAAACGGGATAAAGACATGTTGTGGAAGAGAGACAGAGATTAATAACAAGTATGATTCAATGCAGAGAGGTCTATTAACACATAGTGAGTGAGAAAGGTGACTGGAAAGGAAAAACTCAATGCATCATGGGAATCCCCGGCAGCCTACGTCTATTGCAGCATAACTAAGGGAGGATTCAGGGTCACCTGGTCCAGCCCTAACTATATGCTTTAGCAAAAAGGAAAGTTTGAAGCCTAATCTTGAAAGTAGAGATAGTGTCTGTCTCCCGAATCCAAACTGGAAGCTGGTTCCACAGAAGAGGGGCCTGAAAACTGAAGGCTCTCCCTCCCATTCTACTTTTAAATACTCTAGGAACAGCAAGTAAGCCTGCAGTGTGAGAGCGAAGTGCTCTAATAGGGTGATATGGTACTACAAGGTCATTAAGATAAGATGGGGCCTGATTATTTAAGATCTTGTATGTGAGGAGCAGGATTTTGAATTCTGGATTTAACAGGAAGCCAATGAAGGGAAGCCAATACAGGAGAAATCTGCTCTCTCTTCCTAGTCCCTGTCAGTACTCTTGCTGCAGCATTTTGGATTAACTGAAGGCTTTTCAGGGAGTTTTTAGGACTTCCTGATAATAATGAATTACAGTAGTCCAGCCTGGAAGTAATAAATGCATGAACTAGTTTTTCAGCATCACTCTGAGACAGGATATTTCTAATTTTAGAGATGTTGCACAAATGGAAGAAAGCAGTCTTACATATTTGTTTAATATGTGCATTGAAGGACATGTCCTGGTCAAAAATGACTCCAAGGTTCCTCACAGTGTTACTGGAGGCCAAGGTAATGCCATCCAGAGTAAGAATCTGGTTAGATACCATATTTCTAAGATTTTCAGGGCCGAGTACAATAACCTCAGTTTGATCTGAATTAAGAAGCAGAAAGTTAGCGGCCATCCAGGTCTTTATGTCTTTAAGACATTCCTGCAGTTTAACTAATTGGTGTGTGTTACCTGGCTTCATGGACAGATAGAGCTGGGTGTCATCAGCATAGCAGTGTAAATGTATGATATGTCTTCTAATGATGCTGCCTAAGGGAAGCATGTATAATGTAAACAGAATTGGTCCTAGCACTGAACCCTGTGGAACACCATAATTAACCTCAGTGTGTGAAGAGGACTCTCCATTTACATGCACAAATTGGAGTCTATTAGATAGACATGATACAAACCACTGCAGCGCAGTACCTGTAATACCTACAGCGCGCTCTAATCGCTCTAATAGGATATTATGGTCGACAGTATCAAACGCTGCACTGAGGTCTAGCAGGACAAGCACAGAGATGAGTCCACTGTCAGAGGCCATAAGAAGATCATTTGTAACCTTCACTAAAGCTGTTTCTGTGCTGTGATGAGCTCTGAAACCTGACTGAAACTCTTCAAATAAGCCATTCCTCTGCAGATGATCTGTTAGCTGTTTGACAACTACTCTTTCAAGGATGTTTGATATGAAAGGAAGGTTGGAGATTGGCCTATAATTAGCTAAGACTGCTGGGTCTAGAGATGCTTTTTAAGTAAAGGTTTAACTACAGCCACCTTGAAGGCCTGTGGTACATAGCCAATTATTAGAGATAGGTTGATTATATTTAAGATTGAAGAATTAATTAATGGCAGGACTTCTTTGAGCAGTTTTGTAGGAATGGGGTCTAAAAGACACGTTGATGGTTTGGAGGAATTAATTATTGAAGTTAACTCAGAAAGATCAATTGGAGAAAAAGAGTCTAACTTAACATCAATGGTACTGAAAGTAGCTGTAGATAATATTACATCTGTGGGATGATTATTGGTAATTTTTTCTCTAATGATTAAAATTTTATTTGTGAAGAAGTTCATGAAGTCATTACTAGTTAACGTTAAAGGGATTGTTGGCTCAGTAGAGCTCTGACTGTTTGTCAGCCTGGCTACAGTGCTGAAGAGAAACCTGGAGTTGTTCTTATTTTCTTCAATCAGTGATGAATAGTAAGATGTTCTGGCTTTGCGGAGGGCTTTCTTATAAAGCAGCAAACTATTTCTCCAGGCTAAATGATGATCTTCTAAATTTGTGACACGCCATTTCCTCTCCAGCTTACGAGTTATCTGCTTTAGGCTACGTGTTTGAGAATTATACCACGGAGTCAGGGACTTCTGATTTGAGGCCTTAGTTTTCACTGGAGCTACAGTATCCAGAGTCGTACGTAGTGAGGAGGTAAAATTATTAACAAGATGATCGACCTCTGTTGGAGTAGCGTTCAGATAGCTGCTCTGCTTGAAGATGATAACAGTGGGTGGATTATATTCTTAAACTTAGTTACAGCACTTTCAGAAAGACATCTACTGTGATAAAGTCTACTCTCCACTGCTGTGTAATCAATTATTGTAAATGTAAATGTTATCAGGAAATGATCAGACAGCAGAGGGTTTTCAGGAAACACTGTTAAATGTTCAGTTTCTATGCCATATGTTAAAACAAGATCTAGAGTGTGATTAAAGTGGTGGGTGGGTTCTTTTACAGTTTGAGAGAAGCCAATTGAGTCTAATAACAGATTAAATGCAATGTTGAGGCTGTCATTTTTAGCATCTACATCAAGCCTATTCAAATGGCGGCCCGCGGGCCACATGCGGCCCAGAAACAACTTGCGAGTGGCCCTGCCTGTGGTCCTGGCAGAAACACAGAGAAAATTAATTAATTAATTGATTTAAAAAAATTAAAAATTCCTACAGAGTAGTGTAGACTGTGAATGCAACACTCCTAGTAGCCTAGCAATATTTAACCCACAATGCACCGTGATGTAAACATATTTAACTATCATCCTAATATATGATGCGACAACAGCATGTCTTTCTCAGTCCAAAAGCGTAAAATTGACAATGAAAACCGTCAGTTTAACCCTGCCTGGACTGACAAATACTTATTCATTTTACCGCCAAATCCAAATGCCAAACCTATGTGTTTAATTTGCAGTGAGTGTGTTGCGGTACTTACGAGGGCACCACAATGACAAACACCAGACTTTCTACACAAACTTTCCAGAGCAATCTCAGGAGAGGGCTGCAAAAGTACAGTTTAATTGCGAGTTTAATAATCTTACAACCAGAGTTGTACTACCATGGTGAGGGTCCTGTACAGCCCAAGAGAGAGCTGCAGCAGCTTCCCTTCGTGTTTGCTTCTTGGCGAAGAAGAAAAGGCCTTTCACAGATTCTGAAACAGTGAAATACTGCATGCTGGCCGTGGTGGATGCGGTGAAAAGTGACGAAAAATTAAAGTAAGTGTGACATCTGCTATTAAAAACGTACCCCTGTCAGACAGTTCAAATATTTGTAGAGTTGAAGTTCTGGCTTCAGACGAGTTTGAAATGCTGTTAGATGACCTGAAGAAAACTGATGTAATGTCTATAGCAGGAGATGGGTTCACAGACAGAACTGACAATGCACAGTTGTGCATATATGTCCGTTTTTGGGTGGGAAACTGCTCGGCTTATTACCGTTAGGGGGACACACAGCTGGCGAAATAATGTTTGAGAAGATTTCAGCTCTTTTTGAGGAAAATGGTCTGATATGAAGCGTGTCTGTATACTTGTGACGGATGGGGCTCCATCCATGGCAGGAAAAGTGAGTGGTCAGCAAAATATTTATTTTAATTTTAAAAGGAATTATCAAAATGTTTATTATTATTATTATTATTATTATTATTATTATTTCAAATGTGCAAAATAATAGTTTAGTTATAGCTCCCTTTTTTTTTTTTTTTTTTTTAAATGGACCTTTTGGTGTGCATTTGTGAGAGGTCACCAGATTTACAGGGGGAAAAGGAATAAAAAAAATGATTTGTCTTTCAATACAGTTGTGTGGGTTTGAAATTGATCATGATCTGCTGCTTACTGGCTGCAAAAAAATATCTGGCCCAGATAAACCCCTTGGTTTGAAAATCTGGCCCAACTAACTTCTTAGTTGAATAGCCATGATCTACGTGAATGTTAAAATCACCCACAATAATTATTTTATCTGAGCTGAGCACTAAATCAGATACAAAGTCTGAGAAATCAGAGAGAAACTCTGTGTAAGGCCCAGGTGGACGATAGATGATAACAAGTAAGACTGGTTTCTGAGTTTTACAGCTGGGGTGGACAAGGCTAAGCATCAGGCTTTCAAATGAATTAAAAGTCTGTCTGGGTCTTTGGTTGATTAATAGGCTGGTGTGAAAAATTGCTGCCACACCGCCCCCTCGGCCTGTGCTTCGAGGTTTCTGGTAGTTAGAATGACTCGGGGGTGTTGATTCATTTAAACTAACATAATCATCCTGCTGCAACCAGGTTTCTGTAAGGCAGAGTAAATCGATTTGTTGATCAATTATTAAGTCATGTACTAACAGAGACTTGGAGGAGAGAGACCTAATATTTAATAATCCACATTTCACTGTTTTACTCTTTGGTTCAGATGTGGATACTGTATCCCAGATAGCAAAATTCGTATGGCCCGGATCTGGCCCACACAATGTGCTTACATATGGCCCACATACCGCAAAGAATGATGGCCCTTTGGTGGCCCAGATCTGGTTTGCCAGAGGTGGCCCACACATGGGCCAGCACAACATGACGAAACTCTGTTCGGACAGTGAATGGACTGATTCTTATATAGCGCTTTTCTACTCTCCCGGATTACTCAAAGTGCTCTGTACAACATGCCGCAGTCACCCATTCACACACTTTCTCTAAACTGTGTGCTTCCTAACTACATTCACACACACATTCACACTCTTGACATGAGCCTGGGCCACATAAACCAAACCATAATCGGGCCAGATGTGGCATGCCATCACATAAACAGTGCCATCTATGCCGTGCCTGGCCCATATCTGGATGACATATCACTTACTATGCCAGAAGTCAGCCAGCAGTGCCAGCTTGACACCAGATCCTGGCCAGACCTGTCTGCTATGTGGGATTGTTCTTTCTTTGTGATTTTTTATGTTTAAGTCGTTTATTGCTGGTTTTTAGTTTGTTTTTTGTCTGTTTGGGAGCTGATGTAACGCGGTAAAGGACCAGAGCGCCTGACTGCAGCTGCATAGACAATGAGCTATCAGAAGTAGCTTCAGCTATGGAGCCTGAGTGTGTGAATAAAACACAGGAAACAAAAATAGAGCTCAAAAATATATATATTATGTTTGTTATGGGAATTATATAGACAGATGTACAAAAAAGATAAAAAAAAATATATGCATATATATCACAAACGATAATGATGTTGACAATACAAAACAACTTATTAAATTCCAAAAGGAGGTGGGATGAGGTATAGTTCGGTATGAGATCAGTTTAGGTTCATTGACCTGTGATAGGTCATGTGGAAACAGTTCGATTTAATCCATAGGATTACAAGTCCTACCGCAACGTAGCGGTGGTTGGGTGGCTCGCCATCCCGCGCTGATCAGGGATGATCGCGGGGAAAAAAAAACCTGACCTAAACAAGGTCAAAAACATAAATTATCATTCACAGAAGTAAATGAAACAGCATTCTACTGCTATGACAAAATAAATAAATAAATCCATAAATAACAAAGTCAAATAATTAATGTCGTATTTTATACAACAATCAATAAACCAATAGTCGTCATCTCTTATAATGAATATAATTCAAAATACCAATTTAGAAAAAACATTCTCATGGGTCCCATCAAAGTATATCAGCAATAAAGCTAATAAACATTATCCAAAGTTAATCAAATATATTTACAAAACTCATTTAATCACAGGTGTTGCGCAACAAGATCAATAATCGAAATGGAAGTTAACTCAATACAAAAGTCTCATAGGCCGCTTTGGCATTTAATCAGAAAAGTAACAAAAAACATCCAAAACGGACAAAACTACAAAAATCAAATCACTCATTCAACTCTTGATACGTTAATTCAACATTCGGCCATAGTGGAATAAACAAAAACAACAACATTCGATAAATAAAACTAGTAATTGTATTTTCAGTCACTAGCCTAGCATTAGCTTACCGGCGTTTTAGAATGCGCGACCGCGGCGCCGCATTTTCATTAATTGTGACCAAACAAAACAAACAAATAACTCACCGTTGAGTCGATTGTGAGGTGGTGTAAAGATGAATGAATCGGCCGGGTTATTGCACGCTGTCAACTAGTATGTAGTGCAAAAGTTGTCAATATCTGACAAGAACGCCAACCACAGGGACAACAGCAGCCAGAGGAGCAGGGAACATGCAGCTGATTGACCCGGAACTTATACGGGGTTCATTCCCGCCACAATAAAGGGACTGGCGGAAGTGGGGTCAGAAGTTACCGTGGTTACACTGACACAATCTCTAAGGGGAGGAGAGAAGCTGCAGAGAGGCGTGTAAGACTGCAACTCTATTCCTGGTCCCAACTCTGGAGAGTAGTGATGGGAATTCCGGCTCTTTTTAGAGAACCGGCTCTTTCGGCTCGGATAACTAAAAAGAGCCGGCTCTTTCGGCTCCCAACCAGCTCTTCAGGTTGTTTTGTTGCTTTAATTTATCATTAACAACAATATAAAATTATGCACAAAAGGAATTACTAATGTAAAAAACATGGTTTTATTTATATATGTTTATATATAAATATATACGGTGGCCCCTAGAGACAAAGCACGTACAAACTCCAAAACACATTTCTGGCGTTAACTGAACTTCCAAAACAGAGCTACCTAGATCACTTAAATTACACAATTGAAAGCATATGTGTATGGTTTGTGTATTTATACACAAGCACTCATATATATTCAAATAATTAAAAAAAAAAAGTTCATTTACCTGTTACTACCACACACCAAATCCGGTCGTTGGTGCTTCCTGGCTTGTGTAGCCACTAGGTAACAAAAGCTCAACACTGCCCCCTAGCATTCTGGAGCACTGCTGTTGTGTTTTGTACGTGCTTTGTCTCTAGGGGCCACCGTAAATTTACTTTTATTTATTCACTCCACATAAAATGTAATAAATTAATCATATAATACAAAAACCAACTATTTACATTTCAACTTTTAGCTATTTAAAATTTCAGCTTTTTCCTTATAAACAAATTTAAAGTGAAACAACACAAAACACTGCAAACCACAACACAATTAAATATAAATTAAAATATGAAAACAAAAAGAAGATGCATATTCTCTGTCATATGGGCCTGCATGATTAAACTTTCTGAATCCTTTATCATCTGCAACTGAAAATAGTTGTGGATGATTACTATACCTTTCTAATGTGACGTTGTTGTCCCTGGCTCTCTTTCTCTCTCTCTCCCTCCTGCTCTGTTCCTGTGCTACTGCGAGTGTAACTACCGCCCCTCCCCCCTCTTCCCAGCACAAAACACAAGGCTCGCGTGCAGAGCGAAGCGGAAAAAAAGTGCGAGAGAGAGTGTGCGAGAAAGAAGAAAAAAAAAAACCACGGCTGACAATAAGGAGCCAGCTCGCGTCGTTCACTTCAAAGAGCCGGCTCTAAGAGCCGTTTCGTTCGCGACCAACACATCACTACTGGATGGTCATATTTTGTTGGGTTTATTAAATTTGTCCATATCTCTAGAAATGAGAGCTGCTCCATCCAAAGTGGGATGGATGCCGTCTCTCCTAACAAGACCAGGTTTCCTCCAGAAGGTTTGCCAATTATCTATGAAGCCCACATCGTTTCTGGGACACCACTCAGACAGCCAGCAATTTAAGGAGAACATGCGGCTAAACATGTCACTCCTGGTCTGATTGGGGAGGGGACCAGAGAAAACTACAGAGTCCGACATTGTTTTGGCAAAGTTACACACCGATTCAATATTGATTTTAGTGACCTCCGATTGGCGTAACCGGGTGTCATTACTGCCGACGTGAATTATGATTTTACTGAATTTACGTTTACCCTTAGCCAGCAGTTTAAATTTCCTTCAATGTCGCCTGCTCTGGCCCCTGGAAGACAATTGACTATGGTTGCCGGTGTCTCTAGCTTCACATGTCTGAGAACAGAATCACCAATTACCAGAGTTTGACCCCCGGCGGGTGTGTCGCCGAGTGGGGAAAAACGGTTAGACACATGAACAGGTTGGTGGTGTACCTGGGGCTTCTGTTTAAGACTATGCTTCCTCCTCACCGTCACCTAGCCGCCCTCTTTCCCCAGCTGCTTGGGGTCTGCCGGGGAACAGCTAGCGGGGCCTACGCTATCTTCGGCTGCACCAGCTACAGGGGCCTGACTAGCTACGGGTGAATGAAAGGTGCGAAGCTGAGTCTCCAATTCAGTAATCCTGGCCTCCAGAGCTGCAAATATGCTACATTTGCCAAGGAGTACCTAAACATCTGACACAATGAGCAGGGAAGTGCAGGAGGGACAGGTGAAGAGGCCATGTTGCTAGCGAGTTGCCTACAAGCTAAGCTAAGCTAGCGAAACAGTAGAGAGACAGTGAGTGAATACTTTGGCTATAAATTAGGTAGTGAGTACACAGCGAGTGTGCTTCGGATGAAGCACGTGAAGATTATACTATGATAAAACTATGATAAACCCCTGTTCTCTGTTTGCCATCTGAGGCGTGGGGCTGGGGGTGATGGTGCCTAGACCTGGGTGTATAGAGTATATTTGGGGAGTGTGAGTGTGTGTACAGGGTTAATTTCTGTTTGTCTCCATGTTGAGCGAGTGCTGAGTATTTGTATATGTGTGCATGAGGGTAGGAATGCATGTTTGTGTCTGTGTGTGGCTGTTTGTCTATGTTTATGTGACAGGTTGGGCCTTAGACTCCACCTCTCTGGGAATCTCAGGCCACACCAGATGTGAGGTTATCTCCCCATATAAATATGAGATAGCTCCCAGTTTTCTGTGACCCAATGCTTGGGGAGGGGCGACCATCTGCTGTGACTCGTTGGGGGTTGGATGAACGAGAAAAGAAGAAAATAAAAAATAAAAAGCGAGCATGAGGAGACACAACAAAAAAGAGACTAAGGGAGAAGGCAAAACTTTAATGACATGCTACAGTGGAGAATAGATAAGGAGTGGAGAAGAAATGCTCACTGCATCACAGACAGGAAGTCCTTTAAACAAACAAACAAACAAAGAACTGTTTCATTTGTTGTTATCTATCATATGCTTGGCCCTTACTCTAAGGGTTTCTACCTCATTTCCCAGACTTTTAAAAAATCTGATTTGGTTCTCAGTTCAGATAAAATAATTATAGACACTATGAGTAAGAGTAAGAGCCAAACAGACGATTGATAACAACAAATAAAAGGCTAAGTCAGGTATTCAAATGAATTCAAACTCTGTCGATGTCCTTAGTTTATTACTGATTCATTTAAACTAGAATATTCTTCCTCCAAACAGATTTCTATAAAACTGGAAGTTGAGGAGAAAAAGCTGAAGTTTAATGAAACACTCGTAAGTGTTTATGCTTACTTTGTTTTTTTAAATGATTACTTTTTTGGCTTTTAGCCTTTTTTGGGACAGGTGCAGTGAAGATAAATGCAGTAAAGCTGAGAGAGAGAGAGGAGGACACACAGCAAAGTGCCTCGGGTTTGGCCCAGGCCAGATGCTGTCCTGCCATACGGCATATAGCTCACCCACTGAGCTAAACCAGCACTCCATTTTATTCTTTCATACAATCGAAATAAGTCATAATTACAAATTTTTTTGCTGGTATTTCATTTTTGACTGTGATCTGAAAGCAGACAGTCTCTACGAGGTTTAGGTTTTTTGTAGTCATTCTGTTGACATAAACAAATGTCTTTGGTAAAATGAGTTGTTGAATTTGCAACTTACTTAACTTAAATAAGCAGTATTTAGATTGAGAGAACTGACCTGAGATTCACTTGGACTCGGAGGACATCGGATTCTCCTAGCCTTGTTATCTGAAGAAGAGGTGCTATTATAGACGCCTCTTCAGCCTTGGCACACTTCATGTTTTGTAGAAATCATTTAACATTATTTATAAAATCCTCAAATTTGTTACTTAGAGGCTTGCCTTTGGCAGGCTATTCTCTACAAGCTTGTTATCATGGTCTTGGGTTGGTGACCCAGTGTTTTAAATTTTGTTCTGTTTTTTTGATCATTGATTTTTTTATCACTGTTATCACTACTAGTATTTAGGTTTATTTCTCAGTATTTCTAGCTCTCTAATTCTTTGTTATGTGATTACTAGTTCTTAGGTTTTGTTATGTGGCTTCCCTGTGTTCTGTGTTGTCTACTCTGTGCCCTCCTATCCCACGTTTCAGGTTCCTATGTTCTGTCTCCCGGGTCTCTGTTAAGTTTACGTATCTTGAGTTAAGTCGGTGTGTTTCCTGATTTACTTTGAAAGTACGTGTCTCATGTCAGTGCTTCTAGGTTTGCTTCCCTTGTCTCATTTAGTCTGATTTCTCCCAGCTGTGTCTCCCTCCTGTCTCCCATTCCCTGGTTACTCCAGTGTGTATTTAGCCCTGTGTTTTCCTTGACCTATGTCGTGTCGTAACCTCATAATTGCCCATGTGGTGAAGCTAGAAACTGACATGTTTCTAGCTTCACCAGTTTAGTTTTCTGTTTAGTAATTGCCAACAAATAAAGCTGAGGTTTTTGAGTTCACGTTTGTCTCCATGAGGCCTGCGTTTGGGTCTATCATCCTGCCTGCCTGCACACAGCCATGACACTTGTGATCAAAGAAAGGTGCCTGTGGTGGCGGTGTGGTCCATGGCTCAACTTCAAGGGAGGGGCGGTACAGCAGGCTCAAGGGGTTCACAGTGCCATACTTCAATACCCTATAGCTTTGCAGCATGCCCAGAACACCTCGCTCAGGAGGTGGCCAGGAGGTATCCTAGTCAGATGCCCAGACCACCTCAATTGGTACAGTTTAATGTGGAGGAGTAGCGGCTTTAGTCTAGGTCCCTCCTAAATAGGGATGGGTATCATTTAGGTTTTATCCGATACTGGTGCCAAATCGGTACTTTTGAAACGGTGCCGGTGCTTAAACGGTGCTCGAACTGGTGCATAAAGAATGGAGAACACAAACTTTGTCCAAAAACCTCTTATGTTTTTATTTTTAGCAGTCTCTTTTTTTCTGCAAAATGATAAGCACGGTCCAGCCCCACGCACGGGGCGATCCCGTTAATGGAGATTTGCCACACCTGCAGTAGATTTGTTCAGTGTGAGGTCAAGCTATCAAATACGGTGCATTTCTCGGCTTTTAAAAAAACGCTATGCGTCGCCAGGTGTTTCATCAGATTCAAGGTGTTACCTCCTTTGCACAGTATCACCTTAAAGCACTTGTTGCAGGCTGCTGAGTTTGCATCTTTTGCTGTGAAGTACAGCCAGACTTTTGACCGCTTCGCCTTGGGCATTTTTAATCTGTAGCTCTGCTCTAAAAGAACATACGTACCTGGGCCCGCCTACTATCCTTGGAAAGGTAAAATGATTGGCTGGAGTCCAAAGTGTATGACATCTCAGGAAAAAAAAAGCACCGAAATAAAGCGCCGAAATGTGCGCTGCTTTTTGGTCTGGTTACTACGGTTTATGTCAGAACCGGTGCCATAATGGCACCAGATATCGGTACCCTTCCCTACTCCTAAATGACTGAATTTCCCAAACTATATCTAAAGGAGAACTGAGCCACATTCTGGAGACAACAAAATTTTCACCGCTTGTATCGGCAATCTCATACTTCAGGTCACTAGCCAGGTGAGGGTAGGGATGTTTATCTGTCAGGGGCCACTAGGCTGGTACGAGGGCTGAACCCAAAAGCAAACTCAATTGACTAGTGAGATACAGTGAACTTAAGTTTATTTAATCACAAGGAAAAAAGAAGGAGAACTTTGGGGGGTAGGTGACAGAGGTGAGGGTCTCAGATGTTGCAGTCATTAGAAGCAAAGGGAGAGAGGGATTAGTGAGGGAGTGGGAGGAATTTTATTTTCTTCTTTTCTCAATTAGAATTAAGAAATTACAGGTTACTGGTTAGATGAGAGACTGGGGTCCGGAGGGAGGGAGGAAATGGTGTGAGTGTCCAACAGGGTGAGAGTGAGGCAATCCAGCCAATTTGCATGATCCAGAGGTGAGTGGCAGGCAGCAGGGCAGGCAGAGGGAATTTCTGTGAACGCTGTCGGAGTAGCTAGTCCATGAGCTTTTTCAGGTGAGAGGAGAGATGAATCCAGAACGCGAGAATCAGCTGCAGGTGTGGTGGGTAATGATTCTGGTCAGAGGTAAAGAAAAACACAAGGAGACAGGTTATACGAAAGAAAATTTATAAGATTTAAGTGTGCAAGAGCCAAGTTACCACCATGGGGTAGTGGACGGTCTAGCAGAGTGTGGAAGTCAACGCACATCTTAACTACTGGACAGCTGTTTGCTGTTTGATGGCTTGCAGGTGACCACGGCAGGTGGGGAATGGCAAACCCAGCTCTGAGGGTTGGGCCAGGATGGCCAGGCAGTAGAGGACATTATCAACTAGTAAAATCAACACCTTAGCATTTATATTCAGATCTCTCTTTACCGCAAGAGACCAGTAAAGCATATGCATCACTGCAGACATGGCTCCAATCCATTTGTCACTCCCCTGCTCTCCTTTCTCTTCACTTTTGACCCCCAGATACTTGAATTCCTCCATTTGGGGCAACAACTTGTCCCTAACCCCAAGAAGGCTCTCCAATCTTTTCTTGCTAAGAACTTTCAAGCCCCAGACTTGAAAGAGCTAATTGGTATGCCTATTGGTTCACATTGGGCTGCAAACTGTTGATGTGCAAGCTGGATGCCACCACCTGATGAAGCCAACAGAACCACAAAAAATAGAGATGAGATCCTGAGACAACCAGAGGGGAGGCCTTTTGCTACTTAAGACTGCCTAGAAATTTTGTTTAAAAAATTTTGAACATAATTATAATCCCAACACTTGTTGGGAATGAGTCTATTGTCAGCAACACAGACCAAGCTCTTGCTGCAGTTGCACAAGGACCAAATGGCCCTTAACAATGAGCTAGATGCCCCATACTCCCAAAGCACCTTCCATACAATGTCTCGAGGGATGCGGTCAGATCCCATAAAACACATGTAGACTGTAAGTCCCATTCAAACTTGAATTTCCTTATTAGGATAAAGATCTGGTTTAGCAGTCTATGACCAGGATGACAATCACTGAATCCGAGGTTCGAATAATGGACAAACTCGTCTCCAGTACCCTGGCATAGACTTTTCTTCCCAGGGAGGCTGAGTAGTGTGATCCCCCTCTAATTGGACCACACAGGGAACCACCACCCCAGTCTGCCAATCCAGAGGGACTGCCCTGGATCTCCAAGTGATGTTGCAGAGGTGTGTCAACCAAGATATACCTATAGTAACTCAAGGCAAATCACCTGGGGCTCTACCACTAAGGAGTTATTTAACTACCTTACTCACCTTGGACCCATTGATCCGGAAGTTGTCTGTCTCGTCCCCAGACTATGCTTCTTCAATAGAAGGCATGTCAGTGGGACTGAGAAAAGTAGTCTTAACACCAACCAACTATATCCTTGGTTGAAGTCAGCAACCCACACTGAGAGCCTGATGGTTTGCTGGAATTGCCTCGAGGCTGACCAAAAGGCTTCTTCTATGACCTTAATGAACTCCTCCCATGAGCTAAGGCTGCATCCACATAGGAAAACTAAAAATTTGTAAGGAATAACTGAAACTGTGAAAACCATGTTTGTAAAATATATAAAATTTCAATCCCGCCCCTGCGGGTGGTCTATCCTCCAAGCTGGGGTCCTCTACCAGAGGCCTGGGAGCTTGAGGGTCCTGCGCAGTATCTTAGTTCCCAGGTCTGCGCTCTTCTGGACAGAGATCTCCGATGTTGTTCCTGGGATCTGCTGAGCACATAGTGCTCCGATTACCACCGGGACCACTGTTACCTTCACCCTCCACATGTTCTCCTATTCTTTTCTGAGCCCTTGGTATTTCTCACGTTTCTGGTGTTCCTTCTTCCTGATGTTGCTGTCATTCAGAACCACTACATCTATCACTACGGCCGTCTTCTTCACAGTTGGAGAAAGAGAGGACCCAGGCATGGAGCTCTGAATGCAAGGCAGTGCGTTTATTTACAGTGGTAAAAGGTTAACAACAGTTCAGTGTGCAAAGTAGTCAGTCGTGTCCCCCTTCCCGTGCTCAAACAGTGCGTGGCAGTGAATTTTCGTTCCTCCTCCAGGTAGACTCCCATGCTCGTGATTCTCCTCCATCCCTATTCCTAGTCGCACACAGAACAGCAAACAGTTAATTACTCGTCTGGCAGGCAACACTTAACTACGCAAACGGTCTGAGAATACTACCAGGCTTAGTGCAATACTCCAGCGCCGACTGTCGTTCGGCCACACCATTAAATAGCTCTGCCTAAGATGGTGGATGATTAAAGGCAGCTGGTGGCTGGATCAGTTGCAGGTGTGGTGGCTCCAGAGCGGCAGCACATCTGGGTCGGAGGTCACTCGTTGCCATGCGACCTCAGTAAACAATCAACACGGAGCCGGAGAGAAAAAGGAAAGAGAGAGGAAAACACACACACACAAACACAGGCAGGTCGACCGGTCGGGGAACCGTCCAACCCTGACATTCTGTTTGTCTACCACCACTATTTCTGGTTGGTTAGCCATCACTTTTTTGCCTGTCTGTATCTGGAAGTCCCACAGGATCTTAGCTCGGTCATTATCCGCCTCCCTTTGGGGCGTCTCCCATTTTGACCTCGGGACTTTCAGGTTATACTCGGCACAGATGTTCCTGTACACTATGCAGACCACTTGGTTATGGCGTTCCATGTATGCCTTGCCTGCTAGCATCTTGCACCCTGCTGTTATGTGCTGGATTGTCTCAGGGGCATCTTTACACAGCCTGCACCTGGGGTCTTGCCTGGTGTGATAGACCCCAGCCTCTATGGATCTTGTGCTCAGAGCTTGTTCTTGTGCTGCCATGATTAGTGCCTCTGTGCTGTCTTTCAGTCCAGCTTTGTCCAGCCACTGGTAGGATTTCTGGATATCAGCCACCTCCTTTATCTGCCGGTGGTACATATCGTGCAGGGGCCTGTCCTTCCATGATGGTTCCTCGCCTTCCTCCTCTTTCTTGGGTTTCTGCTGCCTGAGGTATTCACTGAGCACGCGTTTGGTTGGGGTGATCTTCCTGATGTATTCATGGATGTTCACTGCCTCATCCTGGACTGTGGTGCTGATGCTCACTAGTCCTCGGCCTCCTTCCTTCCACTTAGCATACAGCCTCAGGGTGCTGGACTTGGGGTGAAACCCTCCATGCATGGTAAGGAGTTTCCTGGTCTAAGAAGTCCTGGTCTAGGGACTCTTGTTAATTATCTCACTGAGGGGGTTCAGGCCTATGCAGAACAGCAGTGGGGACAGAGCATCTCCTTGGTAGATCCCACACTTGATGGTGACTTGTGCTATGGGCTTGAAGTTGGTCTCTACTGTTGTCCGCCACATCCCCATTGAGTTCCTGATTAAGGCTCTTAGGGTCCTGTTGATCTTGTACAGGTCTAGGCATTCCAGGATCCATGTGTGGGGCATTGAGTCATAGGCCTTCTTGTAATCAATCCAGGCAGAGCACAGGTTGGTCAGCCTAGTCTTGCAGTCTCGGCTGACTGCTCAGTCTACCAGTAGCTGGGGTTTTGCGCCTCTGGTATTCTTTCCCATCCTTTTCTGTGCCCCACTCTTGTATTGACCCATGTGCCTATTGATCTTAGCCGCTATGATGCCTGACAGGAGCTTCCACATGGTGCTTAGGCAGCTTATTGGCCAGTAGTTGGATGGGACCGGTCCCTTCTGGGGGTCCTTGAGGATCAGGACGCTCCGGCCTTCAGTTAGCCATTCCAGGTGTCCCTTGTCAACTAGCAGCTGGTTCAGTTGTGCTGCCAGATGCTCATGGAGTGCAGTCATCTTATTCAGCCAGGAGGCATGAATCATGTTGGGGCCTGGTGCTGTCCAACTCTTCATACTGGAGACCCTTTACTGTCTTCTACTGTGATGGTTACTGGTCCCTGTTCAGGGAGCTTGCTGTGGTCTGCTCTTAGATCCACTAGCCCCTGAGCAATGCTGTTATGGGTTGCATCCTTCTCCCATATTCTCTTCCAGTATTACTCTGTCTCCAGCCTTGGTGGTGCTGTTCTCATATTGTTCCCCTGCCACTGAGAGTACACTTTGGTTGGTTCTGGAGAACAGCTGGTTTATTCTCCTGCCTTCAATCTCTCTGGTGTACCTCTTCAAACAGCTGGCCAAGGCTTTGAGTCTTTGCTTGGCAGTTTCCGACGTCTCAGGTATGGGCAGCTTGCTGTACGTCTTAGCCACCTTCTTTGTTGCACCTTTCTGCAGCTCCGATTGTTTCTGTGTGCATGTGCGTATGTGTGTTTGTGTGTGTGTGTGTGTATAACTGTTTTGCGCTATAATTTACTCATAAAAGAGTTCATTTAAAAGAAAATCAATTTTCCTGCATTGTTTATAAATAATTTTTCCTTCATGCTTTATTCTATAGTAAGAAATATATAAATACCATGAGAGATAAAATATGTACTAAACATACACTTTACTCAAAGTTCTTTCCTTTTCTTTTATATATAGAATATATTTGGTAGAAAAGATTGTGGTCAAATGCTTCAAAAATAATTTGATAATAACACATCTCAATATAATGTCAGAAAGGCGGCTTTCCTGGTAACACTGTCGGATATCTACACACAATCTCAGGCAGCACCTGGCACAATGTTTCCCACAACACCAACACCTATCTCACTGAGTATGAAGAATGTAAAATATGACACGAATGTTTCTGTGTAATTCCATATGTATCCTTTTGAAGACCGACTGTCATCCATCCATTTTCTTAAACACTTCTCCAACTATAGAATTATTCCATAGTCTCTGGACTTTTTGTACTGAAATATATCTTCACCACAACACATGAAGGTAAAACTGTTTACATAAAATAAATAAATGTAATATTGTTTCTTAAGGAATATTGTAATAAGTTTTCATTAAATCCTAATGGCAAATTAGACAACAAAGTCATTAATATTCTATTGTACCTGTGGCTGACAATGGACCGTAGTAGAATCATAAACTTTGCTCCTATAATTAAGGTTAACCATTAGGTGAAGCAGCTAACTAAGGCACAACATGCTTAAATACAGTGTTATAATCAATAAAGTATTTGCTAAGGTAAAAAGTGGACCTGGTTTACATTGGATAATCAGGCATCATTAGAACGATGACTGAACGTTTCTTTGGCTCTTCGTCTGGCTTGCTCCAGTTCAGCCATCATGGGTAGGGGACCCTCATACATGTTGGTCTTGATTGCTCGAAGTTTCTCCTGGTAGTCTTTTGGCAAGCCGTTCTGTTCTGCTCCCATTACAATCACCTGCAGTCATTGATGAGAATATATTTGTTATAACCATGACAGCAGCCACAAATGTCAGTTGTCAACTGTCTTCAGTGTAATAAAGCAAGAGTGAGCTTCCTATAACGTTTGGAATTTTTAGGTATACCCATTGACCTGTTTGTAACACAAATATCTAATCAGCCAATCACAGGCACACGGACACAATCTCAATGTCAACACAATCTTATGAAGTTCTAACCATGCATTTGAATGAGAAAGAAAGGTGATTTAAGGAAGTTTGACTATGTCATGGTTGTTCGGACGGGCTGGAGTTTTCCAGAGATGGCTAATCTACTGGAATTTTTCAGCACAACCATTAGTGATGTGCGATACCACTGATTTCCTTTCCGATCCAATATCAAGTAAAATTCAGGGTGGTATTGACGATACTGATCCGATACCGATATTCTGTACAAAAACTTAACGTTTCATTGTATTTCATAATACAATATATAATTATATTATGAAATTGTAATAACATAGCTTCATAATGATTAGAGAACATCAGACTACTTGTTCTCATTGCTTAATAATGCAGAATTATCGTATAGAAATAAAAAACCTGGAGTTGTGCGCTATTTGAACACGTTGCCTGCCTGCAGCACTAAAGGACTCCGCAAGAGACATCTGTCTCGCCCTAGCAGCACCTGTTCCACTCCTCTTCTTCAGTTCCCCTCAACATAAGCTCATCATATTCTGTGATGTGATTTACTCTGAGGTGTTTGACAAGGTTAGTGGTTTTGCCACATGTATCGCAAACCGCGTCTTGGCTGTTTGTGGAGGTAAAATACTTCCACACATGACTCCGTTTACGCTCAGGGGCTGCGACACATTCGCATATGACTATCAAAGGCGGAAGAGGAAGTAGTTCCTTCCAATTTAGACGATCTGAATGATATAGTTTCTTTCCACTGTGTTCCTGTTAATGAAAAACTACAAATTTACCCCAAAGTACTAAAATATTGATATTTTAATGTGAGAATCAATTCTAGAACATAAATGACTGGTATTGGAAGAATCGATATTTCAATATTGATCCGCACACCACTAACAACCATCTCCACCGTTCACAAGAATGGACCAAAGAAGAGAAGATATCCTGGGAGTGGCAGTTCTAGGTGTAAAATGCTTTATTGATGCCAGAGGTCAGAGGAGAATGGGCAAATTGGGTTGAGTTGATCAGAAGGCACCAGTAACTCAAACAACCACTTATTACAGCCGTGGCCCTGTGAAATAAAAAATGTCACTTTAGGGCCCAACACGTTAATATTGCAAACCACGCTACGCCTTAAAATACTGTGCATGAATCAATATTCAACCTAAAGAGATGTTTTTGATTGTGTGAAAGACTGACGAGATATGTGCAGGCCATCGTTGCATTTTAATATTTTTTTCATAACATTATTATATTTTCTATTTTTACTAACATTGATTGGTACTTTACACCAAATACAAATAAAATACATCTGAACTTTTTAGATGGAAGTAAATTTAAAATCGTATTTATAAAATTGCGTACATTTGTTTTCACTTTACTCTTTTATTTATAATATTAAGTATTGGCAAATATAACTTAAATAAGCCATTGGAAATGAATTATAGCCAACTAAAATACGTCTCTGTTCTGAGTCCTAGTGAAACACAAATAGGCTTTAAATAAATTTAGCTTACTGAAAGCTCTCAACACCTGCAAAAATTACATGCAGAGTGCAAAATATAAGCAGAGCAATACACACTTCTTCAGATATCAGTGGGCTGATTCAGTGTCAGGAAGATGGGAGTGAGACAGCTTAGCGTGAGCCAGAGGTTTGAGCTGTTTGGCCTGTAAGCAGGTCGACAGATAAGTGATTTAGTGTACATATGTACATGTTGGCTAAAATAACACAAACACGTTGTGTTCTGATAGAAATAAGATAAGCTAATACATATTAAGAAGGTCAAGAAGTTTCTTTCATGTGGACTTTGCTATGAGTTTAATTTCTAGCTGTTTCAGTTTTCATGTTTTTTTTCAGATGACAGGTTAATAATTTACATTAAAAAAAAAAAACGAAAATAAAAGGAAAGGAAACAAAATGCACTATTTGACTGTTTTAATGTTTTCTAGGGTCCCTGTCAGTCTCCGGGCCTTAGAATCTATCACGTTTCTCCCCCTAATGGTGCCCCTGGTTACAACCAAGGTATTCAGATTAGCATCTTTGAACCTACAAAACGTTGAACCTTAAGCAGATGGGCTACAGTGGCAGAACATCACACCAGGTGCTGTTCAGGTAAATACAACTGAGGCTGCAACTTGGACAAGCTCACCGACAGTGTTGGGGAGTAATGGAATACATGTACCGGCGTTACGTATTTAAAATACAAAATATGAGTAACTGTATTCCGTTACAGTTACAGTTTAAAAAGGTGGTATTCAGAATACAGTTACTTTGTTGAAATAAATGGATTACATGGCCGTCTTTTCCTGTTTCATATGTTAGGCTATGCTCTCTCTATTTTTGGTTTCCACGCCGGTGGAAACCAAAACAAAACAGGCATTAAGAGGCTCTAATGTCTGTGTCTCAATCTCGCGGTCCATGTCACCTCTACTTGCGGCCGCATAATGACGTGAAGAAATATTTTTAAAAATTATTGTTCAAAAATTATTTAATATGAAGGCAACAGGCAGAGTGTTACAGGCATCGCCCTAAAGAATGTAGCCTCATGGGCAGTGTAGCCCAGCTGTAAGTAAGCTATTAAGACTCGACTGTACACTGTGTTCGTGTTTTCCTCCGAAACAATAAGTTCCGTTGGAGCAGCCTTTCAACGCCTCTCTCTGTCTCTCGCTAGCAAAGTTGACCCAGACAACAAAGTAAAGCTATTTTTCGGCTACGAGCCCGACACGGAACCCGACGTATTAGCCAGAGGTCCCTTTACTACGGTTCGGAGCCGCGGACCTGTTTTATATACGCGCGGAATAGTTTTCTATACAAGATCGCTGCAAAAAGTGCAGCCTTACCTAATGTCCACCTACTGTTACTCATTTATATTAAGATTTAAACATCTAGTTGGTATTGGTATGGTGAGTAACCTTCAGTAATAGTAATAAATCACACAGCAATAGTACATTCATGTAGTTGTAAACAGCATGATAATATATTAAGTAATCCAAAGTATTCAGAATACGTTACTCTCATTGAGTAATATAACAGAATACGTTACAAAATATATTTTGGGGCATGTAATCTGTAATCTGTAGTGGAATACATTTTAAAAGTAACCTTCCCAACACTGCTCACCAAAACTGGACAAAATAATACTGGAAAAAAAACGGGAGGGTCACAATTTGGCCTCGTATCATCAGTTCAGGCTGCTAGTGTTGCAAAGGCATGCACTGTTTCTGGCTTCCTCTTTGAACACAGTTGTTTCAGTTTCTTAAGTAGAGTGGGATATTTGTATCATGGATATGTAGTCGATAAACACTCTGAGTAATGTGAAAGAATGTTTCCAGCACATTTCTGAATCTATGTCACAGTGAGTTGACGCTTGTATAAACAGAAAAGGGGGTCCAAACAAGTACTGGCAAGGTGTACCTAACAATGTGACTGAGTATATGTCAAGCTTTTTATCAAAGAAACAAAGACATGCTTTGTTAAATGTATTTTTTTAAAACATATTTTTCCCAGCTGTTTCATAAATAAATTAGGGTATGATCGGTGATGCATGCTCAGTAATCCAGGTAAGGATATTCCAGAAGGAGTTTCTGTTCATTTGGATCATTGTTTTAGTATTACCACCAGTATGTTAGAATTCAAAGATGACAGTAAATTTGAGAATGCCCTGCAGTTCAACAGATACAAGAACAAGCAGAACAGAGGGAACAATGTAGGTGACACGCTGTAGAAGACAAAGGTATCAAAACAAAGGCATACTGTTAGGCATGTTTGGAGCGCTCGTATGTGCTGAGGAACAGTCTAGCATTTTAGCTCACAAGCTGTGAGATCTGTAAAACATAGCAAAGCAATGTGTGTCCTAATTGTTTTGGCCTTTCACATAGTCAGGTGATGAGTGGGGGTAGCAAACTAGTCCCTTTTCCAGATGAACCACAGAGAGAGAAATGGATACAAGTAAACATATAACCTGAAAGTTATTCATTGTAAATTCTGTATGTAGTTGGGTTTTACAACGCTGGCTTTGTTTAAATATGTATTTTTAAGTGAGACGTGTTGAAATAAAGGTTTACTAGTCAAATATTTAAGTCATTAAGAACATGACTTTAAATCCTAGAACCACCTCGTTTATAATGATTATAGCAATAAACATACAAGAAAGAATAAGTGTGTGGATAGCTGACACTAAATACGTTTAGCTAGGACTCATATATACAGTAAACTTTTCATTGTTGCTAAATTGCTGATTCAGCTTTGATTATTTTGGAGGATAAAGAACATCTCATAAAAAAGCGTGACGTATAATTCCCTCTTGCCCCTCTGGGCTGTCTTTATCCTTCACACTCGGGTCCTGTGCCATTTGTTGTTCCTAGGAGTGTTCTGGACAGAAATCATAACTGTTGTTCCTGGGAACAACAGCTAGCCCCCTAGTCACTCGCCTAGCTTGGGAATTACTGCACCGAGTTCTCTGATTACCACTGGGACCACTTTGCCTTCACCCACCATGTCTTCTTCTTCTGCTCTCAGTCTTTAATATTTCTCAATTTTTTCGTCTTTTTTCCTGATATCGCTATCATTCAGTCTAGCTGCATCGATCACTACGGCCGTCTTCTTCTGTTTGTCTACCACCACTATGTCCGGTTGGTTAGCCACCACCATTTTGTCTGTCTGTATCTGGAAGTCCCACAGGATCTTAGCTCGGTCATTCTCCATCACCCTAGGGGGCATCTCCCATTTTGACCTCAGGACTTCCAGGTTATACTCGGCACAGATGTTCCTGTACACTATGCAGACCACTTGGTTATGGCGTTCCATGTATGCCCTGCCTGCTAGCATCTTGCACCCTGCTGTTATGTGCTGGATTGTCTCAGGGGCATCTTTACACAGCCTGCACCTGGGGTCTTGCCTGGTGTGATAGACCCCAGTCTCTATGGATCTTGTGCTCAGAGCTTGTTCTTGTGCTGTCATGATTAGTGCCTCTGTGCTGTCTTTCAGTCCAGCTTTGTCCAGCCACTGGTAGGACTTCTGGATGTCAACCATTTCCTCTCTTTGCTGGTGGTACATATCATGCAGATGCCTTCCTTCCATGATGGTTCTTCTCCTTGCTGCTCTTCTTTCTCTGGTTCCTGCTGCCTGATGTATTCACTAAGCACACACAGTTGTGGCCATCTTCCTGATGCACTCATGGATGTTCGTTGTCTCATCCTGGACAGTGGTTCTGACACTCACCAGTCCTCGGCCTCCTTCCTTCCGCTTAGCGTACAGCATCAGGGTGGTGGATTTATGGTAGAACGCTCCATGCCTGATAAGGAAACTTCCTTGTCTTGATGTCAGTGGCTTCTATCACCTCCTTTGGCCAACTTATTATCCCAGCAGGGTACCTGATCACCAGCAGGATATAGGTGTTGATTGCCTGCATGTTGTTCTTCCTATTGATCTCACTCCTCCGGACTTGCCTGACCCTCAGCAGGGTCTGACGGTCAGGCCTGTGGGATTGCCAGGTACCTGTAGCTGTCCTCGTTGTCTGCAATGTTGCCTTCTGGTAGTGCCATCGTCCCAGTTCGGACTACCGTCCCTCTCTTTGTTACCATTCAACTACATTTCTCCAGTCCGAATGACATTCTGATGTCATTGCTTTAGATCCTAGTGGAGTAGATCAGTGAATCGCACAAGGCGGAAAAAGCATGGCGGTGACAGAGAATGAGAAGGGCGAAAGCGGATCGTTGAATGAAACGGATGAACCAGAATTGGTTTGTAAAAATGCTGCAACTTCAGTGGTGTGGAACTGGTTTAGCTTTCGTCTGTCAGATGCACAACAAAGCACTATTTTTGGTAGAGCATGCTAGCGGGCCGTCGTTATTACCGTGTTTTTTGGAAAATACGGCACACTTAAAACAGCTGCTTGTTTAAGTGAAAATACATTGATGGGTTTTTGGGTTTTTTTGCACTAATAAAGTTGTGGAGTTGTAAAGTATTTTATCTAGTGTCAATTATATCGTTATATCATGATAAATATTTTTGGTCATATCGCTCTGCTCTAGTAGGCGTGAATCATTTTGGGGTCTGGTGCTGTCCAAGTCTTCATATTGGAGACTCCTTCTTGGATGTCTGCCACTGTGATGGTTACTGGTCCCTGTTCAGGGAGGTTGCTGTGGTCTGCTCTTAGATTGACTAGGCCCTGAGCATTGCTGTTATGAGTTGCATCCTTCTTCCATATGCTCCTCCAGTATTGCTCCGTCTCAAGCAATGTTAGAGCTGCTGTTCTCATATTGTTCCCCTGCCACTGAGAGTACACCTTGGATGGTTCAGCGGAAAACATCTGGTTTATTCTCCTGCCTTCGATCTCTCTGGTATTCCCCTTCAAATGCCTGGCCAAGGCTTTGAGTCTTTGCTCGGCAGTTTCCAAGGTCTCAGGTATGGGCAGCTTGCTGTACGTCTTAGGCACCCTTTTCTTCATAGCAGTTCCTTTCTGTTAATGTTGGAACACTGAGCTAATAGTTGTTTCACCATCAGTGAAGATTTCATAGGTCCCACATTATCTTCATGTCTCAGGAAGCTTCTTTTTAGACATGCTAGTGTTGTCAGAAAACGTTCTTATTTTCTCCTTTACAGCTTTTAAAAAAATCTCGTCAGCATCAAATAAGTTGAGCTTCTTTTGAAAACGGGATTGTGTCTTTCTATCGGTTATATAAATGGGGTGGACAATGCATCCAAATTGCATTATCTTTTGATATAAGGCAATATAACAGGACAAATCACAGCCTTAAGAGTTATGATAAAATTGTATCAACACATCTCAGGTTTCCTGACCTCGTTTTCCGGATATAGTGTTATATTAAACTCCACTAATTTAAGCTACATATACATAAACTGGCATCTGAGTGAATGTTTTTAATACTGCTGATAAAATTATGAAACGACCCAAAATAACAGTAAATGTACCTTCCTTACAATAAGTGAAATGAGTGTAAGTTGTTACCGTGTACCATAAAGAGGCATTGTTCTTGAGATCCTATAAATAACAAATCAGTATGTCACACAGTCACAGTGACTAGAGCATGAAAACAGATTTTACAAATGAATGTGGAAAAAGAATATCAATTTAATGTCACTTTTTAAAACTTCTGATTAAAAATAAACAAGGGATTAGCCATTAGCCATTTCTTCCATTTGCTGAACAGTTAGCTTTGTGTTTACCATTAAATTCTTTTGTTATTTTTTTTTTTTAATTTTCAAATCAGTTTAGTTTTATTTTGTTTCCACAGAACATTTGCTTTATCATTTCTTAGTTTTAGTTCACATATAGTTATATTGTATATTGTAATCATTAAAATTTCAAAACAAAATAACATAAACATTAGACACTCCCACTGATATACCAGTCTCACAAATACACAAATACCTTCCATGCCTAATGTGACCATATTAGACAAAGACGTTAAAGACATTACCTATATTTTCATTTTGGAAGTAGTTGTTTTATTTAGTGTTTTGTAATTTTCTGTTTTAAAAAAATCTGTTAACTTTAACATCTTAGTTTCTAAACATGCAAATAAAAAAATGAAAAAAGGTTTTTACTTTTCAGTTGTTAGTATTTTTATGGGATTTACTGACATCAGAGACAAAAAAATGCATCAGTATAATGGTGAACATTTTTTTTCTAAAATTGGACTTTCTGTGATTTCAAAAATATTTTTCTCTGCTCCTGCATCACACTGAAACACTCACAACCATAACTACAGTCAGCATCTCACCTTTAGGTACTGTG